>NW_007192332.1:0-3863 GCF_000164805.1 Carlito syrichta
AGTTTATTGTAACCTTTCCAACTTCTTACATCTCTGGTGATTGTTTAGGTCAATAGAGTTACGGTTAAGTAAGGAAAGAAATGAGACTGTGACCTACACATTAATTATTTTTATTTGTCTTGAGTATCTGAAAACAAAATGGTCACTCCTGCTGGATTATTTATCTAAGTTACTTCCTGAATATAATAATTGTATGTGTTTTTTCAAATACATTATCTCATTTGATCCCCAAAACAACAGTTAAACATATATTGTCGGTGACCTGCACTGACCAAGGGGGGGTTAGGACCGCACCGGTGAATCAGAACGGAGAGAAGAAACCACACGGAGGCAGCTCTTCTGGGAACAGTCTGGCCAAGACTGAAGCCAATTTTATTCAAACTTTTTCCAACTTATATACCATTTTCTATAATCTCCAGCAGTGTGACAATTACTTGCTGGGGGCGTACAAGTTCATTGATGTGTAACACGCTTTACAAATCATGTACCATCACAAGACTTTCAAGTTCCCAGTGAACAATTACAATTCCATGATGTATGAATCACAGGTGCACAATTTCAATACAGATTGTTCAAAATGTTTTCCACAATGTTCAATAAATCATTCATATTATACTCTATGTTCTAAACCCTGATTAAAAAACTTTCCAAGTTAACTCTAAGTTCAATCCAATTTTACTAACTTTTAATATTTTTGACGATTAATATTATCAACTTAACACTATACTATAATCTATAAGTTTACTTAAATGACTTAATTTTATTACCTTAATTTTATACTATTTATTTTTATAATTCTTATAACCTACTACATTTCTATACTGCCCTATGATTGTATATTAATTACCTATGAACTTATCCTTAACCTAAAATTTTATCACAACTTCTATAAATCTCAAATATCTAAACTATTGTCTTTTATACTTTATTAATTACTTATCTTATAATACCATGTCTAAATTCTAATACAACTATTATCCTACTATAATCTATTACAAACCTTATCATTAGTACTAATAAGTATAAAAATTATGAACTTACTCTATGTTCAATAAAACTTAATTCAATGACATTTTAACCTAAAACCTAAATCTGATTGCCTATTACGTGGAAACTACCTACGTCTCAAAACCTGCCATGCCACTTAAACAATGAACTGCACAGTTGCCATGACGACAGCCGGGGGCTGAAGCAAGCTGAGAGTTTCTGCACGTACAAAAACCAAGAACGTTCTGCTTGACCAAAGGCAACATAACAAAACTATTATCACAGTTATAACGTCTAATCTTAACCCCAAGTGAAACTACATACTGGAACAAAAGCTAATCAATCAGTTTACCAGGAAATAACAGCTAAAAATCTTAAGAAGAAAAACAGTTTAGAAAGAAAAAGAGATATAAAATAATTCTGCTGTGCATTTTTCATAGGATATAATAAGATTTTATTTTAGACTGTCACTTCCTAATATTGAAAATTCTGTTGTCTTATAATACACTGGTTACTATTCATATGCACACACTTGATGTTATATCCTTGTCTCAGAGGCGACCTTCTGAATAGGCCTTCATAGGCCTCAGCTGTGTGGTTACAGATGTTGGCTCCCAACATAGACCAAAGGAACAGGATAGAGATTCTGGAAGCAAAACCTCAATTTCTCAATGAACTCATCTTCGACAAAGACTCCACCAACAACCACTGGGGAGAGGAGAACCTATTCAGTAAATGGTGCTGGGAAAACTGTCTGACTACATGCAGAAGACTCCTACCTGTTACCATACACAAAAATAAACTCTAAATGGATCAAAAACATAAACGTAAAACCTCAAGCTATAAGAACCTTAGAAAATGCAGAAGACACCCCAATGGAAATTGCAACTGGCAACCAATCCTTGATCAAAACCCGAAGTACCCATTCCATAAGAGGTAAGATAGACATTAAACTGACAAGCTTCTGCAAAGCCAAAGAAACCATCAACAGAGTGAAGAGACAGCCCACAGACTGGAGAAATAATATTTGCCAACTATATATCTGACAAAAGGTTAATATATAGGATCCAAAAGAACACAAACATGAAGAAAAGAAAAAACAAACAGCCCCATTACAAAGTGGACAAAAGATATGAATAGACACTTCTCAAAAGAAGATATATGAACAACCTACAGATACATGAAAAAATGTTCAGTCTCACCGATCAGCAAAGAAATGCAAATTGAAACCACAATAAGATACCATCTAACTCCAGTCAGAATGACCATCATCAATAACTCAAAAACAGCAGATGCTGGAGAGGATGTGGGAAAAAGGGAGCACTTCTACACTGTTGGTGGGAGTGTAGACCAGTACAACCTCTGTGGAAAACAGTTTGGTGATTCCTAAAAGTTCTAAAAATCGACCTTTCGTATAACCCTGCAATCTCCCTTCTGGGAATATACCTGGAGGAACTCAAATCACTCTATTAAAGAGATATTTGCATACACAAGTTTATTGCTGCATTATTCACAATAGCAAAAACATGGAACCAACAGTGCTGCCCATTGAAAGAGGACTGCATTTTTAAAATGTGGTACATATACACAATGGAATATTACACAACCACAAAGAAGGACAAAATTATTAATTTCACAACAACTTGGATGGGTTTAGAATCTATAACACTCGGTGATCTATCACAGAAACAAAGAACTGAGTACCATATGTTCTCACTCATAAGTAGACCTTGAACAATTATCACAATACTATAAGACAGGGATTGGCAGTAGTGGGAAACTGCCAGGGAGAGGGATACAACTCATCAATAAGGGTACCTGCATAATGGCCATTTGTATACTTAATCCTGAATTGTATCCTTCATCTCTAAAAAATAAAAATAAAAACAAGTAGCTGGTTGTGGTAGCGTGCACCTGGAGCTCCAGCTACTTGCAAGGCTGAGGGCAATGGATTGCCTGAGCCCCATAGGTTGATGCAGCAGTGGTAGTGAGCATGCCACTGTACTTCAGCCTGGGCGACGGAATGAGACTCCAATTTAAAAAAAAAAGAATTGATGTTTGACTTTGACTGCTCACCCCGTCTCCCTACCCAGGTCCCATCTGTGGAAAAATTGCCCCAATGAAACTGGTTTCTGATACCAAAAAACTCCAAATTGTAGTTGTTATGTTTTCCCAAATGGATTTGCATATTTATTTTAAAACACACACATTCAAAAACTATTTCATTTAAAAGAACTGAGCATAAGAAACAGAAGGGTATTTGCATACTAATATTACAAATGTAGCATTTTTCATCGTGTCTTAAGAATGTTGCTAGGCACATGGTTAAGTGTGGTTTCCTTTCTACTTATTTTTTTATTCTTCCTGTAGTTCACAGAACTTGTTGAATTGCTGGCATTTTTGCCTTCATTGGTTTTAGAAAATTTTGTCAGTATATCTTCAAATGTTGCCACTACCACATTCATTTTCCCACGACTTTGGTGCTCCAGTAATTCATGTTAGGCCTTGTCAATGCTTCCCATATGACAAGGGAAGTATATTCTATATTTTATTTTATTTTATTCCGTGTAATTCAGAACAAATATTTTAAACTGACCTGTACTTCACCTCACACATCTTTTTTTTCTGTTAATCTACTCTTGAGACTCAATACTTTTAACTTCAGCAATTACCTTTTAAACGTCTAACATTTGCATGTAATTTCATTTTCCATTTAATATTCTACTCTTTGAATTAAATTAAAAAAAAAATTTTAAGTTGGAGTCTCTCTCCATTGTCCAGACTGGAGTGCAGTGGCATGCTCACAGCCACGCCAGCATCAACCTGCTGGTTGCCAGCGATCCTTCCGCCTCAGCTTTCAAGCTAGCCGGAGCTGC
>NW_007192333.1:0-1598 GCF_000164805.1 Carlito syrichta
CTTATATACCATTTTCTATAATCTCCAGCAGTGTGACAATTACTTGCTGGGGGCGTACAAGTTCATTGATGTGTAACACGCTTTACAAATCATGTACCATCACAAGACTTTCAAGTTCCCAGTGAACAATTACAATTCCATGATGTATGAATCACAGGTGCACAATTTCAATACAGATTGTTCAAAATGTTTTCCACAATGTTCAATAAATCATTCATATTATACTCTATGTTCTAAACCCTGATTAAAAAACTTTCCAAGTTAACTCTAAGTTCAATCCAATTTTACTAACTTTTAATATTTTTGACGATTAATATTATCAACTTAACACTATACTATAATCTATAAGTTTACTTAAATGACTTAATTTTATTACCTTAATTTTATACTATTTATTTTTATAATTCTTATAACCTACTACATTTCTATACTGCCCTATGATTGTATATTAATTACCTATGAACTTATCCTTAACCTAAAATTGTATCACAACTTCTATAAATCTCAAATATCTAAACTATTGTCTTTTATACTTTATTAATTACTTATCTGATAATACCATGTCTAAATTCTAATACAACTATTATCCTACTATAATCTATTACAAACCTTATCATTAGTACTAATAAGTATAAAAATTATGAACTTACTCTATGTTCAATAAAACTTAATTCAATGACATTTTAACCTAAAACCTAAATCTGATTGCCTATTACGTGGAAACTACCTACGTCTCAAAACCTGCCATGCCACTTAAAACAATGAACTGCACAGTTGCCATGACAGCCGGGGTCTGAAGCAAGCTGAAAGTTACTGCACGTACAAAACCCAAGAACGTCCTGCTTGACCAAAGGCAACATAATAAAACTATTATCACAGTTATAACGTCTAATCTTAACCCCAAGTGAAACTACATACTGGAACAAAAGCTAATCAATCAGTTTACCAGGAAATAACAGCTAAAAATCTTAAGAAGAAAAACAGTTTAAAAAGAAAAAGAGATATAAAATAATTCTGCTGTGCATTTTTCATAGGATATAATAAGATTTTATTTTAGACTGTCACTTCCTAATATTGAAAATTCTGTTGTCTTATAATACACTGGTTACTATTCATATGCACACACTTGATGTTATATCCTTGTCTCAGAGGCGACCTTCTGAATAGGCCTTCATAGGCCTCAGCTGTGTGGTTACAGATGTTGGCTCCCAACAATATATCTTTCCCTCAACTGCATCGATGAGAAACTGAAGCTTAAGCACATGACAATGTATTCAAGATATATTACTAAGTCTGTTTTAAGAACACCACTTGTCTATTGACACTAATCTCATGTTGTTGATATTTTTTCACTCTGCCTGCTGAAAATAAATATTCATGTCTAAGAAATGAACACATATCTAATGAAAATACCTGTCTAAGAATGAAAGCAATTATACTAAGGTGATTCATTTGAGAGCACTGTCAAATGACTCAAGAAATAAACATGCTTGATTACCAAACAAAGCAGAGACAGTTCATAATCATAAAGAGCAACATATGCCAATTCTTTAAAATACTTGCTTTAATTTATTAGTCTAAGAATAAACTCTGCATCG
>NW_007192334.1:0-1403 GCF_000164805.1 Carlito syrichta
CTCCACTCCTCCTCCCCTCGAATTTTGTGAATAACTCTGGGCACTGTCTATGCGTATGTTTGGGATTTCTGAATGAAACATTGTATGTGAGTTTGTACAGCGTGTCCACACGGATTTGTGGTAGGGGATATGCATGTGGGACTGGGTGCCTGCTTCTGTTTGTCACGTCGTGTGCATGATGGGTGCACACTGATATGTGCCTTTTTTCATGTGGATCCTGCGCTGCTGTCTGTAGGCATTGTTCTCGGCTCAATGTTGATGTGTACATTCCCGCCATGTGTGTGCATTTCCTAGAGCATGTTTTTCGGGTGTGTGTGTGTGTGTGCGTGCGCGCGCGCACACGCGCTCAGGGAAATTGCGACAGTGTCACTTGATTGCAGTGGCAACATTGAAAGAGATTACAGCTAGCTGGTACTGTTGGCTTCCTGGGCAGTTCTACTTGACTACTTTTAGTTTTCTGTTTTTCTTTCTTTTTTTTTTTTAGTTGGAGTCTCGCTCTGTCACCCAGACTGGAGTGCAGTGGTCACTCCTGAACACTTCATCCTCAACCTGCTTGGTTCCGGCGATCATTCAGCCTCAGCCTTCCAAGTAGCTGGAACTACAGGTACCCGCTACCACGCCTAACTCATTTTTTTTAATTGTAGAGATGAGGTCTCACCACGTTGAAAGGCAGGTCTCGAACCCGCGGGCTCAGGCAATCAGCTCACCACAGCCTCCCAAAGTTCTGGGATTACAGGCTGAGCCACCGCGCCTGCTACTTTTACTTTTCTTAAACCTTTGGATTTAATCATGGAAATAATGTTTCTAGAGTAATGCTGGGTGGCAGAAGGTTGTAAGTGGCTTTCGTTCAATGCAGGCATACATGTGAATAATTCTTTTGTTTTCCATTTTCTTTCGTTAAAGGATAGCTGTAAGTGGATTTTTAAATCTATATAGTGTATCTCAGGAATGCAAAACTTTGTATTTGGAGCTCGGTCTTTCACGGTTTTGGTTGCATGAATTAAATATTTATTTACCAACTTACACTCTGTTTTAGATTGGCTAAAAGAAACCTGACTGCACACAGAGAGTGTGTGTGGCTGGGTGTGTGTGTCGGGTGGGGACCGGGATGTGTTTGGGTTTCACTTTGTAAAGACTGTTTGAGTGTAAGTGTAGTCATTTCTAAAAGCATTGGAGTAACTACATTATGCTCAAGGAGAACATTTGTCAAAAGTGATCATCAGAGTTTGCCTGAAGGGTCCTGCTCTAGTGTGTGTCTGATTCTAGGCAAGGGTTTTAGATAATTGGACCTATTGCCCAGTGAAGAATGACAAAAGGCCTTTTTACTTTCAATGGAGTTAATGATAGCTGGAGTGCCAATCACCTTTTACATCCTCCTCTTCATTTCATCGTGGGATTACTTA
>NW_007192335.1:0-728 GCF_000164805.1 Carlito syrichta
TGAGTGTGGCCGAGAAGTTGGTGCTGTGTTCCCTCAGCTCCCAGACCAGAGTGTCAGTTTCTTCTTTCCAGCTCTGAGTCCTAGAGATTCAGTTCCTGGCAAGTGAGTCCGAGAGTCTGGGTCTTGTTTCCTCCACCTGTTGCCCACTCACAGGATTGGAGCTCTGTCCCAGGCCTGGCAGGCCCGGAAAATGGGGTTCAAATTGTGTACAAGCTGCTTTTCTTGTAGTGCAGAGATTGTATGCTGGTGGCGGCCACCTGTGAGTACCTGGAAACATGACCTCACTCAGCACCCATCCTGAAGCATGGGTGTCACTCCAAGAGAAGTGGGTCTCTGTCCTTACCTTTGGCTCCACAGCTCGGGTTTAGAGGAGGTTTTCCTCGCATTAGAGGCACTTCCTATGATCACAGCCCTCTGAAATTATCACTAAAAGGGTTGGCTACTGTTCAAGAAGAGTATGTGGCAAGAACAAATCCAAGGGTGCTTTCCGCAAGGTTGAGGGCTGAATATTCGTGGTGAGAAGTAAAGGAGACTCATAGCTCCATCAGAAAAGCAAGCGAAATCGTTGGCTATGGACAGCTAGGAAGCGTATCCCAGCAATTAATGCACACTTCATTGTGCACCAGAATGACTCCTGCTAAGGGTAGGCCAGGCCTGGAATCTCCCACCTCTCATCCAGACTTTTGCAGAGTGAGGATGGAAGATTGCTGGAGCCCAGGAGTTGACAC
>NW_007192336.1:0-703 GCF_000164805.1 Carlito syrichta
CAAACACTTCTTATCTACAGGGTGCCTGAATGAAACGTCATTGTACACCTACCCTTAACTGTACCCCACAAAACCATAATAAAAATTACTGATTAATGAAAAAAAAAAAAAAAAAACCAAAAATTAAAATTGTGCTTTCTGGTTAAAAAAAAAAAAAAAAAAAAAAAAAAAAATTTCTCCAAAATCCACAAAGACATGGATGTTAAACAGCATGATATAGAAAAACTCCTGGGTCAACACAAAAATCAAAACAGAAATTAAAAGTCTCATGGAAACAAATGAAAGCAAAGAAATATCTTATTAAAACTTCTGGGTTGCCATGAAATCAGTACTAATGGGGAATTTATATCTCTATGAACACTTATCAAAAAAATAGAAAGAGAATGAACTAGCAGCCTAACAAATCACCTATGGGAGCTGGAAAGGCAAGACCACCAAGACTCTAACTTCAGGAGAAGAATCCAGGTCTCCAAAGTAAAAGTCCAAATATGAGACATGGAAGACAAAAGTACCATAGAAAAAAAATCAATGAAAAAAAAAAGCTGACTCTTTGAAAGAATAAACAAGATTGATGGACTCCTTGCCAAATTAACCAAGAAAAAAGAGAGAAAAAATCCAAATAAACACAATCAGAAATGCAAAGATCAAGTCACAACTGACCCCGAAGAAATACAAAAGATTATCAGTGATTACTATGCACATC
>NW_007192337.1:0-909 GCF_000164805.1 Carlito syrichta
TTTATATAAGCAGACAGTGTGAAAGATTATCAACAACATGAGATTAGTGTCAGTAGACAAGTTCAGTTCTTAAAATAGATTTAAAAGTATATCTTGACTACATTGTCATGTTTTTAAGCTTCAGTTTCTCATTTGTGCAGATGAGGGAGAGAGACATATTTAACTGTTGTTTTGAGGATCGAATGAGATATTGTATTTGAAAAAATACGGAGTACTATTTACATACCATTATTATATTCAGGAAGTAACAGACAAATAATCCATTTTATTTTCAGATACTCAAGACAAGTAAACATTATTGATGTGTGGGTCGCAGCCTCATTTCTTTCCTTGCTTAACAATAGCTCTATTGACCTAAACAATCACCAGAGATGTAAGATGTTGGAAAGATTACAATTAACTTTTAAGTCTGAACACAATTTTTTGGTAATTTGTTAAATAGGACAACAGTCTAATTCGTTCATGATTCCAAACCTGGAAATTATATTTTTAAATATACGTTAGCATCAGCTGTTCAGTTATTTGCATATGCATAGTGTTTTACTCTACAGAAGGATTCCACCCAATTTCGAAATAATTAGTGTTAGGGGATGGCATTGTATTGATCCACGGACATGGCTCTTTGATCTTGCATTGTTTAAGGTTATACAAGTGGCCCAACGTTGTGTGATGTTGTACATACAATATTAGTTGTGTACCAGAAGAGACTGGCTCAGTGCCCTTTCATCAAGGCTATGGAAATCCACCCTGCCCTGCGAGAACTGGCTGGAGGGAGTGCAGCAGAGAGAAGTAGTGAGAGTGTGTGCCAGTGTGTGAGTGTGAGTGCACAGGACAAAGGCATTGAGCTGCGGGGTGGTCTCCTGCACAAGTTACAAAGGCCACTCACTGTGTTTGCGGTTTTCTTCCAGG
>NW_007192338.1:0-780 GCF_000164805.1 Carlito syrichta
TTCCCTGATTCTCAGAGCTCTCCTGTATATGCACTATACTAGGCGGGGAGCATTTGGTGACCAGAGTGCAACTTCAGCTGCTGCACTGACTGGATCCAGATCTCCACAGCCATGGGTAGCCAAGCATGCTTCTTTCAGCGGAGAATGCTGAAAAGTTTTCTCTTTTGACACGGGCGTCTCACACGGAATACAATGGCTCTGCGGGTTCATTTGCCAACGAGGCCCGAGAGCCATTGTTTGCTTTCCGGAAAACAACAGTCTTCCATGGGAGACATTCCTCAAAACGGCACGTCACTGAATGGGGGGGCAACAAGTATTATACTGGCTTGGTCTTTGGCGTGACGCCTGATTCTCCCTGTTTTTCAGCGTGTATTATCGTACATTGAATGCAAAGGCCTAGCAGAGCTGTATGCAACGTTTCCTATATACAAAGTGCACAACTCCATGGTGGCACACTGAGCGACATGACCGGGTCGCTGTCATCTTTGGGAAAGCATGATTTGTTCACCTACTGAATTCTAAAGTGTTTTTGATTTGACCTGTCCGTCTCCTATCCAAAGCCATTGCTCTTCCGTTGGCATTTACGAGGAAGAGCTGACAGGCTTGGCTTGCTGGCTGTGAGTGTGCATCAGCTTGGGAAATGCTTTGTCAAATGTTGACTGCATTGTGATGTATTTTCCAGTAATTTGATTCTTGTGTGCTGTACGGTGTAATACACGATTCTCAAGGTACGGCTTGAATGATCATAGCCGAGCATGTTTATGTCGATACTTCCCATGT
>NW_007192339.1:0-1032 GCF_000164805.1 Carlito syrichta
CTAAGTTGTTTTTCCCTATGGCGTTTAAACCTAATAAGGACTACCAAGGCTGTGCCGTTTTCATTGCTGAGTAAGCACGGAGAGCCTCTGTTACACTGGGGGTGAAGCTGGGTCTTCCTGGGGACACGCTATTGAAGCCTGCGCTGCACTGCACTTCATTGGCAGTCTGTATGCACTGGCTTTGTGCGTGCTCTCCTCCCTGATTCTCGAGCTCTCCTGTATATGCACTATACTAGGCGGGGAGCATCTGGTGACCAGAGTGCAACTTCAGCTGCTGCACTGACTGGATCCAGATCTCCACAGCCATGGGTAGCCAAGCATGCTTCATTCAGCGGAGAATGCTGAAAAGTTTTCTCTTTTGACACGGGCGTCTCACACGGAATACAATGGCTCTGCGGGTTCATTTGCCAACGAGGCCCGAGAGCCATTGTTTGCTTTCCGGAAAACAACAGTCTTCCATGGGAGACATTCCTCCAAACGGCACGTCACTGAATGGGGGGGCAACAAGTATTACAGTGGCTTGGTCTTTGGCGTGACGCCTGATTCTCCCTGTTTTTCAGCGTGTATTATCCTACATTGAATGCAAAGGCCTAGCAGAGCTGTATGCAACGTTTCCTGTATACAAAGTGCACAACTCCATGGTGCCACACTGAGCGACATGACCGGTTCGCTGTCATCTTTGGGAAAGCATGATTTGTTCACCTACTGAATTCTAAAGTGTTTTTGATTTGACCTGTCCGTCTCCTATCCAAAGCCATTGCTCTTCCGTTGGCATTTACGAGGAAGAGCTGACAGGCTTGGCTTGCTGGCTGTGAGTGTGCATCAGCTTGGGAAATGCTGTGTCAAATGTTTACTGCATTGTGATGTATTTTCCAGTAGTTTGATTCTTGTGTGCTGTACGGTGTAATACACGATTCTCACGGTACGGCTTTGAATGAGCATAGCCGAGCATGTTATGTCGATACTTCACATGTAGGAATGAGCATGTCATGGTGTCAGACTGAATGAAATGAGTGCTACACACTTCACTTG
>NW_007192340.1:0-9249 GCF_000164805.1 Carlito syrichta
TTCATATCTTTTGCCCATTTTATAATGGAGTTGTTTGTTTTCTTCTTTTCAGTACGTTTGAGTTCCTTGTAGATCCAGGATGTTAAGCCTTTGTCAGACCTAGAGTTGGCAAAGACTTTTTCCCAGTCTGTAGGCTGTCTTCCTGCTCTCTTGATGGTTTCTTTGGCTTTGCAGAAGCTTGTCAGTTTAATAAGGTCCCATTTGTCTATCTTCTCTCTTAAGTCCTGTGGGTTTCGGGTTTTGTACAGGAATTGGATGCCAGTTCCGATTTCCATGAGAGTATTTCCTTCCTTTTCTAAGGTTCTTATGGTTTGAGGTTTTACATTTAGGTCTCTGATCCATTTGGAGTTAACCTTTGTGCATGGGGATAGATAGGGCTCCTGTTTCAATCTTCTGCATGTGGTCAACCAGTTTTCCCAGCACCATTTACTGAATAGGTTCTCTTCTCCCCACTGGTAGGTGGTGGGGCCTTTGTCGAAGATGAGTTGGTTGAGGAATTGAGGTTTTGCTTCTGGAATCTCAATTCTGTTCCATTGATCTATATACCTGTTCCTGTACCAATACCAAGCTGTTTTGATGATTGTAGCTTTATAGTAAAGTTTGAAGTCTGGTATTGTGATACCACCTGCTTTGTTTTTTTTGCTGAGGATTGTTCTGGCTATTCTTGGACGTTTGTGTTTCCATATGAATTCCTGTGTTGTTTTTTCTAGGTCTGAGAAGAATGTTGTTGGTAATTTAATGGGTATTGCATTGAATTTGTAGATTGCCTTAGGTAAGATGGACATCTTCACAATGTTGATTCTTCCGATCCATGAGCATGGGATATTTTTCCACTTGTTCATGTCGGCTTTGATTTCTTTGAGCAGTGTTTTGTAATTTTCATTGTAAAGGTCTTTCACGTCTCTGGTTAGGAAGATGCCAAGGTATTTCATTTTTTTTGTGGCTATTGTGAATGGAACTGTGTTTTTTATTTGGGTTTCTGTTTGTTTATTATTGGTGTAGAGAAATGCGATTGTCTTTTGTACATTTATTTTGTATCCTGAGACTTTGCCAAAGGCTTTTATCAATGTAAGGAGACCTTTGACAGATTCTCTTGGGTTTTCAAGGTACACCATCATATCATCTGCATAGAGAGATAACTTGACTTCCTCTTTTCCTATTTGAATACCTCTGATTGCCTCCTCTTCTCTGATTGCTTTAGCCAGGACTTCCAATACTATGTTGAACAGGAGGGGAGAGAGTGGGCATCCTTGTCTAGTTCCAGTTTTCAGGGGAATTGGTTCCAATTTTTGTCCATTTAGGAGTATGCTGGCTGTGGGTTTCTCGTAGATGGCTTTTACTATTTTGAGGTATGTTCCCCGTATGCCTAGATGTTCAAGGGTTTTTATCAAGAAGGGGTGCTGGATTTTATCAAAAGCTTTTTCTGCATCTAGTGATATGATCATGTGGTTTTTGTTTTTGACATCTGTTGATGTATTTAATTACATTTATGGTTTTACGAATGTTGAACCAGCCTTGCATGCCAGGAATGAAGCCTACTTGGTCATGATGGATGATTTTTGAGATGTATTGCTGAATCCGGTTTGCTAGGATCTTGTTGAGAATTTTAGCATCTATGTTCATCAAAGATATTGGCCTGTAGTTCTCTTTCCTTGTTGGATCTTTACCTGGTTTGGGTATCAATGTGATGTTGGCTGCGTAAAATGATTTGGGGAGAGTTCCATCTTTTTCAATCGCCTGGAATACCTTCAGTAGGATTGGTATCAGCTCCTCCTTAAATGTCTTGTAGAATTCTGCTGGAAAGCCATCTGGACCAGGGCTTTTTAAATTTGTAGGAAGTTTTCTTATTACGGGGTCGATTTCCTTGATTGTTATTGGTCTATTTAGGGTCTCAATTTCTTCTTGTTCCAACCTAGGTAGGTTGTGTGATGTCAGAAAGTCTTCCATTTCCTTCTGGTTTTCAAGTTTGTTTCCATACAAGTGTACGTAGTAGTCTCTAATGATCTTTTGTATTTCTTCAGGGTCAGATGTGACTTCATCTTTTGTGTTTCTGATTATGCTTATTTGGTTTTTTTCTCGTTTTTCCTTGGTCAGTCTAGCTAGGGGACCATCAATCTTGTTTACCCTTTCGAAGAACCAGCTTTTTGTTTCATTGATTTTTTGTATTATCTTTTTGTCTTCTATGTCCTGGATTTGGGCTTTTATTTTGGTGATCTGTATTCTTCTGTGAAATTAGGGTTTTTGTGGTCTTGCTTTTCCAGGTGGCTTGTTAGGTTGTGAATTTCTGTTCCTTCCATTTTCCTCATGTGTGTCTGTAGGGATATAAATTCCCCTCTTACTACAGCTTTCAAGGCATCCCAGAGATTTTGGTAAGATGTTTCTTCATTTTCATTTGTTTCCAGGTATCTTTTGATCTCTATTTTGATGTCATCATTGACCCAGGAGTTATTTAGCATCATGCTGTTTAGTGTCCATGTCTTTGTGGGTTTTGGGGGGACTTTGTTGGTGTCAATGTTTATTTTTATTCCACTGTGGTCCGAAAAGGTGCATGGCAGAATTTCAGTCCTTTTAACTTTGCTTATACTTGATTTATGGCCAAGTATGTGGTCGATCTTAGAATATGTTCCATGTGGTGATGAGTAGAATGTGTATTCTGTGGTCTTTGGATGGAGTGTTCTGTAGGTATCAATTAAGTCCATTTGGTCCAAAGTTACATTGAGGTTCCGGATCTCCTTGCTGATTTTTTGTCCTGATGATCTGTCAGGGTTGTGAGTGGGGTATTGAAGTCCCCAGTTATGATAGTGTTAGAGCCAATATCTTTCTTTAGTTTTCCAAGAAGCTGCTTTATGAAAGTTGGCGCACCTATGTTGGGTGCATATATATTTAGAATAGATATTTCTTGTTGATGGATTGAGCCTTTTATCATTATGTAGTGGCCTTCTGTATCTTTCTTGATTTTTAATAGTTTGAAGGGTATTTTGTCTGAAATTAAGATGGCTACTCCTGCTTTCTTTTGTATTCCGTTCGCCTGGAAGTTTGTTTCCCATCCTCTTACTTTGAGTCTGTGGATGTCCTTTTTAGTGAGGTGAGTCTCTTGAAGGCAATAGATTGTTGCCTGATGATATTTTATCCATTTTGCCAATCTATGTCTTTTCAGTGGTGCATTTAGTCCGTTCACTTTTAGGCTAATAATTGAAATGCAAGAGTTGATCCCTGTCATGAGGTTCTTACAGAGTTGTTCCTGTTTATTTGTTGTCTTTCTTTTATTTCACTTAGCACGATGTCTTCAAGGTTTGTCCATGTTGTAGCACAGATCAGAATGTTCTTTTTTGAGGCTGGATAATAGTCCATTGCATGTATGTACCACATTTTGTTTATTCATTCATCTGTCAATGGACATTGATTGTTTCCACCTTTCAGCTATCGTGAGTAGTACTGCTATGAATGGGTGTACAGATAGCTGTTCGAGTCCCTGCTTTCCAATTTTATGTGTATATACCCAAAAGTGGAATTGCTGGGTCAAATGGTAATTTTGTTTAATTTTCTTAAGAGAGGAAGAAAATCTCTGGTAACAGGTTCTGGTTGAGACTACATTATTTTTAATCATTCTGACCCTCCATTTTCCACTAAAAGAAAAATGAGAGGGCAATATTTGCTTTATATTGTAAATTTCAAATAAATAATATATGTAAAGCAAAAAAAATATTTTTTTAGGAACTGCCATACTGTTTTCTGTAGCTGTTGCACCGTTTGACATTACACCAGCAGTGTACAAGGGCTCTAATTCCTTTATGTTCTCACTGACACTTGTTTTCTATTTTTGATAGCAGCCATTCTGATGGGTGTGATGTCATGTAATACATTATAATATATAATAGCACCAGTGTTCTCTCATTATAATTCATTGTCAAATTTTGGGGGGCCATTCTCTATTTTTTCTCCAGAACAATTTTGGTATTTTTAAGTCCCCAAAATATCTTATGCAAATAATAATTTGAATTTCATTCAACTTGTTTTGAAAATAATTAACATATCTTTAAGATATTTAACCCTGCCTCTGCCAAAGAACACAAAGTCTTCTCTTATTTCCTTTGTAAAGTCTTACAATTTTCTTCATATTGGACCTAAATGTTTCTTGTTAAGATTGTCCCTAAGTGTTTCATATTTTTGTGCTATTGTGAATGGAATAATTAGCCTTATTTTAGAAAATACTTTTTTCGAGGAAGAAGAAGCCCTGTAATCAACAAAAACACTCATTATGAAGCATCTGCTATCTTAAGATCAGTGATAAAAGTGAACAGTGCCTGCCTTCTACATAAAAATTTACCATAAGAGAAGAAGAAAACATTACTTAAAATGTCATTGGATTACTTCTTTTAAAGGCCCAGAGCATGTAAATCACTTTTGTAGGCAAGTGAAATTGTGGGTAATTTAATGTTTAATCAATATTTGTTACAGCTATCATTAATTTGGGGTCAGATTCATGATGCATAAGTTTTCTTGTTCCTACACGTACCTGACATCACACTGGCCTCTCCTTGTGGATTTATACCCATTTTATTACTTAATTAATTTACAATCTAAATTATTACAGAAGTCTACACCTATATCTCTCCTTTATAATATATTGATATACCTGTGATTTATTTGCTGTCAACTCTTCAGTCAGAAAAATTATCTTTTCTTTCACTACAGTTCCTGAGAGAAAATGTGAGTCACTTTACAATTTACTTGAAGACATTCTACTTCACTATATAAGGGGGGGACCCAAAAAAACCAGAATTACCTTTTGGAGGGCATGGCCCTTGTAGTACAGACTAGGTGAGTGTCTAGGACCCACCGGCATGGGTGTGCCAGCTAGCATTGTTGTGAAAGGCTGCGTTCAGCTTCAGTGAAAATTGGAAATCCTTTCAACACGTTTGCCCATTTCATGATAAGCACCTGCCCCCACCATGCTGAGTGTTCAGCACTTGACCAAAAATGGCTTAAACCCCCTGCTCTACTCTCCCTATTCATCCGATCTCACTCCAAGCATCTTGTTGTGGTTGTTGTTGTTATTTTCCCAGGTGGAAAAAAGTCCTCCAAGGGAAGCAGTTTGTCTGTGTAAAAGAGGTGAAACAAAAACAACAGAAGCACTAAAAGGCATCAAAATTGATAAGTTTAAAATCTGCTTTGAACAGTGGAAAAAGCGCCTCAATAAGTGTATTGCATCAAACAGAGAGTATGTTGAGGGTGACTGAAGTTTAAACATGCAAGAATACATACACAATTTTTTATAAATCAATTCTGAGTTTTTTGGGTGCCCCATTCATGCAACCTTTTCACTTATTACACAGAAAACCTCCTATTGATAAATTTCTTGCCTTGGGGAAAAAATTGCTATCTCTGTTCCAGATGCAGACTGGGTATATACAAATACACATCAAAAATATATAGTTATGACATTGAATATACACAGGAAATATATAAAAGTCTTCCCGTCCCTTTCCAAAAATGACCTAAGAATGTCAAAAAAAAAAAAGAACAAAGGTATCATCTAATATCTTTCTCTCTGAAATGTTTCCCCTTGACAAGGGGAGAATCTTGTCAACAGAAGCTAACTGTCTACTGCATGTTGAGTTTTGCTGAGGTTGCACACAACCCGATTTGCCCCCATCCTGCCCTGACCAGTCCATGAAAAGCACATGGGTTGTGGTTCCTGTTTTTAAGATTCACACCTTGGCCAAGAAAGAGCAACAAAGGATATTTTTGTCCTACTAGAAACAAAAAAGGAAACAGAAGCCCATCCAGGTGAACAGTGGGCCTCAGTCGACTCATTATACACCTTCTGGCTCATGCCACCTATTTCAAGATACTCGTTCTCCTCTCCCACCAGTAACTCCACTTTCGTTCCAAGCCTTCATTTATGCACCCAAATAGTTCAAGTCACAATAATATAAATGCCTCAAAGTTGGACAGAAAAATGACACAAGTACAGTGGGTAATTCATAGCATTTTTCCACGCTGCTACTGGTCTCTTCTCACTATTAAAATCTCCATCTTCAGAAGAAGGCCCATTACATTTGGCATATACATTTAAATTTTGAGCCCTGGAATATATTTTGTTTATTAGCTATAACAGTACCATTATATATTGCTCTGAGGAAACAGCACCACTTACTACTGATCAGGGAAAAGAAAAAAATGCAAGTCCACCATTAGCTTGCTTCTACTGCTCAACCCCCGCTAAAAATAGCTACCAAAATTCTATCTATTGGAATTGGAAGAGTTATCACTAACTAATGAAAACTCAATGGAATGAACCAGAGAAGAAAGTCATATTAAAGATGTAAGCCCATCGTCTCAATTTCCAACAACTCTAGTGAATGGAAAAATCTTGTCTGCTAAATTATGTTTCCATGATCTGTTCTTCAAGCCAAATCCAATCAGACAGTATTCTCATGAAATAATCTTGTCTCTATGTAATTTGATTTGTCTAAAAGTGTAAACCAAATAGTAAAAAGAAACTTAACTTGGAAAAACAAAAGAATAGTTGTTGTATAAAGACAAGCAGTATAAATATAGTTTAAGGTTCAGCTCACCCATGAGCTTTAGCTAGTTTTAAAAGTCAGCATCTCTCTAATAGACTTTTTTTTTTTTGAGACAGAGTCTTACTCTGTCGCCCAGAGTGCAGAGTGCAGAGACATGGTCACAGCCACCACAGCCTCGACCTGCTGGGTTCAGGCGGTCCTTCCACCTGAGCCTTCCAAATAGCTGGAACTACAGGCATGTGCCACCACACTCAGCTCATTTTTCTTGATTTATTGTAGAGATGAGGTCTCACCAAGTTGCCCAGGCTGGTCTCAAATCCATGGGCTCAGGCAATCCTCCCACCTCAGCCTCCCAAAGTGCTGGGATTATAGGCATGAGCCACCGTGCCTGGTCTCTAATAGACATCTTCTACAGCCAAAGCCTCTGTCCAAGTACCCCGCACCATCTCTATACAATCTGAATAACTAAGCCCTGATGTGGTAGCAAATAATCCCAAAATCTCAGTGGCTGACCAAAAGATCAGCTAATTTCTTGCTCACATGAGCAGGGGCATTGCTGCTCACACTGTCTTCATTCTAGAATCAAGGTGGCTGGGGTAGCCCTGATTTGAGACACTGCTTGTTGTGCAGGGAGAGGGTATCACAGAGTGGGAAACAGAGTATCGTGAAGCAGGAACTGATTTTTAAAGTTTCTTTCCAAAATTTCATTGGCTCACATTTCTTTGGCCCAACACAAGTCATATATAACATCACCTCGGTTCAAGAGGGCAAGTATATACAGCTGTCTCCTACAGCCTCTAGCTGGCCTCCTTGCCTCTAGTCTGCACCCTGTCAAAGCCATCCCCTGCCCCCATTGCTCTTTGAGATCCCTCTTCAAATTGACCATATTCTTCCTCTTCCCAGAAATTTGCACAGCTGGCCTTCTCCTGTCAGTATATATTTTAACTCTCTCTCTCTCTCTCTCTCTCTCTCTCTCTCATATCACCATTGGAATGCAGGGCAATAGACCAGGAGCATTCCAGAATAAACATAGTGACTCTTCCAGAATGCTGGTTTTACTTGAAGACATGGAAATATATATACTTTTGTAATAACATAAACTTGAATATATTATTAGACAAAATAAAAATGTCTTTCTCTAAAGAAAGTCGGTGCCAAGGCAAAAGGATTGCCTGAGCCCAGGGGCTGGAGACCCACCTGGGCAATATGGTACAACCTCATCTCTACGATAAAACAGAAAATTAACCAGGCACGGTGGCACATGCCTGTAGTTCCAGCTAGTTACTTGGTAGGCTGAGGTGGAGGGATCGTCTGAATCCAGCAGGTCAAGGTTGTGGTAGCCATGAGCATGCCACCGCACTCCAGCCTGGGCAACAGAGTGAGACTCCAAGTGCAGAAAAGAGAGGGAGAAAGGAAGAAAGGAAGGGAGAGAGGGAGGGAGGGAGGAGAAAGAAAAAAGAAAGTTGGCATTGAATTGGGTCTCACGGAGCTCTCCCATGTCTCCTGATGCCATGAGTGCAGACTCATCTCCTCTCAAGGACACTTTAACGGAAGAGACTGGGAAGTCCTGAGGCCAGGGTATCTGGCACTTCCCGCCTTCTAGAGCAGAGTTTCCAAGACGGTAACCAACAACCACATGTGGCTACTGAACACTTGAATGGTGGCTAATGTGACTGAGCCACTGAATGTCCCATTTATTTACTTTAATTGGCTTACATTTAAATAGCCACACGTGGCTAGTGGCTGCTATATTAGACAGCACAGATATAGAACGTTTCGACCTGTGGTGGGCAGAATAATGTGTTGCCAAAGATGTCCACGTCCTAATCCCCAGACCGTGTGAATGTGTTATGTCACAGAGCAAGAGGAATGAGGGCGGCAGACAGAATTAAGGTTGCTAATCAGCTGGCCTTAAGAAGGGGAGACTATTCTGGGTTCCCAGTGTGGGCCAAATGTAATCATAAGCATCCTTAAGTGTAGGCGAGAGGGCGGCAGAAGAGTCAGTGTCAGGGTGACTCGATGTGAGAGACTCAGCCAACCATTACTGGCTTTGAGGGTGGAAGAAAATGACACAAGCCAAGAAACTTGGGCAGCCTCTAAAAACTTGGAAAAGGCAAGAAAATGGATTTTCCACCAGAATTTCCAGAAAGGAACACAGCCCTGATGACACCTTTATCTTAGCAAATTGAGACTCATTTTGAACTTCTAACCCCCAGCATTGTGAGATAATAAATTTGTGTTTGTTAAGTCACTAATATTATGATAATTCGCTACAGCAGCAACAAGAAACAAATCCACCATTGTTGCAGAAACTTCTCTAGGACTGTGCCATACCGCAACCATCTCTCGACACCCTCAGGGCAGTTCATGACACTGCAGCGCTCTCAATTATCTGTTCTGCACACACACAACTTAATCTCATGCTTTTTCACCTGCTAGAACCCACTTTCCCACCCCTCTCCATGCATAACTGCTATTCAACTTTTAAAAACAACTCAGGTGTCAGTTCTTTAAGGCATTCTTTCATTATACCCCGACCCAGATTGGATATGCCTTTTCTGTCTCTTGAAATACATGCATATCAAAGAAATCCAAGAAGACACAAACAAATGGAAAAATATTTCAGGCTCATGGATAGGAAGAATCAACATTGTTAAGGAAAGCCGGGCTCGGTGGCTCAGCCTATAATCCCGCACTTTGGGAGGCTGAGGTGAGTGGA
>NW_007192340.1:9642-26802 GCF_000164805.1 Carlito syrichta
TTCCAGAAGCAAAACCTCAATTTCTCAACCAACTCATCTTTGACAAAGCCTCCAATAACAACCACTGGGGAGAGGAGATACCTGCACATGCATGTTTGTTGCAGCTCTATTTACAATAGCAAAAACATGGAACCAACCATGCTGCCCATTGAAGCTGGACTGGATTTTTTAAATGTGGTACATATACACAATGGAATATTATGCAGTCATAAAGAAGGACAAACATATGGACTTCGCAGTAACTTGGATGGATTTAGAGTCTATCATACTCAGTGATCTATCACAGAAACAAAGAACAGAGTACCATAGGTTCTTACTCATAAGCAGACCTTGAACAATTATCATAATACTATAAGAAAGGGATTGGCAGTCATGGAAAACTGCCAGAGGAGAAGGGGTGGGATTGGCAGTTGAGGGAAACTGCCAGGGGAGAGAGGGCACACCTCATCAACAAGGGTACCTGCATAATGAACATTTACATCTGACCCTGAATGGTACCCCACATCGTTAAAATAAAAAAAGATAATAATAATGAAAAGAAAAGAAATACACACATAGCTCTGTAATGTGTGAATTTCAAACAAAATCACACATGCCAAATATCAATATCTTTATTTTACTTAAATAGAAGCCTAGCCCTGGCCTGGCACCATGGTTCATACCTATAATCCCAGCACTTTGAGGGGCCAAGGCAAGAAAATGGCTTGGGCTCAGAGATCCAGTCTCGGAAGGAAGGGAGGGAGGGAAGGAAGGAAAGAAGGAACCCATCCCTGAGCATGCATCCAAAGGGCTGGAGAAAACTCAGCCTCAGCTGTAGCCAGGATTGCTGTCCTCCAGTGTGGTTAGCAAAACGTCAAGAGATCCCTAATCGCCCACACTCTGCCCATATGGGTGGATGACTGGTGAGATGGCTCCCCTTCCTGGCCATATTTGCGGCCCCGAAGTCTGCAACCCAACTGGGTGGACACCCTGGTGCCTCAGGCCTGGGGTCCGGGTACCTCCAGATGCACCACTCAGCCCAGCCTCTGAGACAGCTGCCCGCCCCAGGGAGCTGCCTCCAAGCCCAACGCTGCCGCCTGCTGTTCCAAGACCCACCGCCTCCTCCCACCCCCAGTTTCCACTAAGACTTCCCTATCCAACCCCACCCTCAACTGGATGCCTACTTCAGACGTTCAGGAAAAACAGGACTTCCCGGAGACAGAGGGATGCCAAAGGCTGCATCCTTCTGTTTGAAAGGCATGGGGCACAGAGAGAGAGAACAACACTTATGTATCAATAAAATATCTCGCCACATCTCCGCTATAAATAGCATTTAAAGTATTGAATTGAAAATATATTCAGCCGGGCTCGGTGGCTCAGCCTGTAATCCCGCGCCTTTGGGAGGCTGAGGTGAGTGGATTGCCTGAGCCTGTGGGTTCGAGATCCGCCTGGGCAACTTGGCAAGACCTCATCTCTACAATAAATCAAAAAAATTAGGCGGGCGTGGTATCGCGTGCCTGTAGTTCCAGCTACTTGGAAGGCTGAGGCGGAAGGATCACCAGAGCCCGGCAGGTAGAGCCTGTGGTGGCCGGAAAAGAAAATATATTCAATCAAGAATCAGAGCAACATTAACCCCAAAGGCAACAACACAGCAACAACCTTTGCTTGAGGACTCACTACACTCTCTCATCTTATGCAACACCAGTTTCACAAGGCAAGTATTATAACTCCTATTCTCGAGATGAGAAGTTGGAGATGCTGGTAATTTTGCCCAAAATCACACAGTCATAATATGACAGTGTAGAGTTTCATAACCCAGATCAAAACCCTGGTACCAATTTGCCCCTGAGTCTCCAGCTGGCAGGGCAGGCTCTGGGTCCGTTGAACCAGGCCACACAGACCCACACCTACGGGGCCCTGGGCTCCTGCTGTCGATATACTCGGGTCTAAATTCAGCACCAACACCCTTTCCCTATCCCCCTTAATATGGCTAAGATAGACCAGGCATGGTGGCGCAAGCTTATAATCCCAGCACTTTGGGAGATCAAGGAGCGGGGATTGCTTGAGTCCAAGAGTTCAAGACAAGCCTAGGTAACATAGTAAGACTTCATCTCTATAAAAAAAATTTTTTTAATTAGCTAGGTGTGGTGGCGCATGCCTTATGGTCCCAGCTACTCAGGAAGCTGATGTGGAAGGATCACCTGAGCCCATGAGGTTGAGGCTGTGGTGATCCGTGATCCGTGCCACTGCACTCCAGCCGAGGTGACAGAGTGAGACTCTGAGTTAAAAAAAAAAAAAGCAGCTGAGATAAGGAGCAAGAAGCTGGGGAAAATGAGTAAAGAAAAACACAAATGGCATCAGACAGAGACATGAAGGAATGTGACCCAAGGATCTCAAAAAAGCTTGAGAGCTTTTGACTAAGCCCCAAATGTCCTCCCCTCTGACTGGTTGTGAACCACAGACCGCTTGGTGCAATGCATACCGTATGATTTGGGGTTGTTCTTTCTGACTTCCCTGCCCCTGGGTCACAATTGCAGCCGATTTTTATTTCTCAAGATGTGAGGGCTCTCTATTGAAGTACTCCATCTAGTACATTGTCTTCTAAGTTACAATCAAAGAAACAACCCCAATGCGAGTTTCTCCCTCGGGACACAGGCTGGTGGGTCATCGCCTCCACCCACCTACAGCTGATTCTGTGACTCACCCCTCAGGTCTGCACCCTTCTGTCTTCCCTACATGGGCCGCCCTTCGGGGAAGTGGTCTTTTATAATTAGAGTTTTAATATTTAAAATTAGCTTCTGCGTACAGTGACCATAACACAAATAGACCGCAGCAGGTCATTCGCTCACAAGCCCTTTCCTGAGTATTTACACAAGTTCTTCTTAGTAGAACCGCCTGTTTTAACAAGGGTGGACCAAATCGGTTTTAACTCTTTAGGACCTAGAAGTGTGCCTGGTACAAAGGCGCACACACACACTCTAACTTATTATCTACAGAGGTCCCATCAGGCATCACAGTGAATGAATTTTTTTTTTAAAGCCAATAGCGAAATATCATTAACTACTATTCTTATTTTTGTGTATAAAAAATGGACTAATTTTCCTCTCTACTCAAAAACATCGACTATTAGATCATACAGATTGGGCATTCCTGGGCTTAGAAAACAACATAATTTTTTAAAGCACTGATCGTGTGCACCAGCCCTTAACGTCAAAGCCAAAGATTGAAATTCCATATGAACACATGAATCCATTAAGCAGGAGTCGTTTTCAATTATTAAGAAGCAAAGATCTGTGTTCTTTGTAGAAATTAGAAATGGCAGAAAATAGCATAAACATTCATAACTGCTACAATTAGGGCCAATAAAATGTTTGAATCAAATTAAAATCGGAGTGATAATACTAAGAGTTATGAAATTTATGTACCACCATGTGGCTCTATTTCCTCAGAGAAACTCCCAAGTCTATTATTTTACTAGGATGAAGGAATTAGGAGTCACTGCTTCCTTTTTCCAGGACCCCAAACTAAGGATGTACTCGCACTGATAGGGAAATATGCCAAATATCATCGATGCCTGTGGCTACAGTCTCTCCAACTGCCCCATAATACCCAGCCCCCTTGGTACCCCTTGACTTACACAGTTCTCCTGGGAGCAAGGGAAAATGCTAGGCCCTGCCTGCCTTCCTATAGTGGTGCCACGTGCCTCTTGCGTTCATTTGGCCCTGGTGGGTCCCTATTCTGGGTAACCTGATGCCCACAGGAACAAGAGTCAGAAAGGACTTCAGAACTAAAGAGTCCGATTTCTATAGTTCAGCACATTTATGGTGGCTACGGATATTTGTTTTTAAAGGCTTATCCTGAAGATCTCCCCCCTGTGCATATAATACACATTTTTCATAATCCTAAAACCCAAATCAGTAGTAGTTATTAACTTACGTAAGGCCACAAATCACCTTGAGAATCTATTAGATGTTTCAAACTCTTAACTCAAAAAAAAAAAATGCATACAAAATTCACTCAAATCTTTTTCCCTCAATTTCAGGAAGTTCACAAACCTATTAAAGCCCAGCCAGAACCTTAGGGGGCCTATGAACTAGTTGCAAGCTATGAAACTTGCTTTAACGTCTTTTTGCTTTTCCTTGATACTCAGGATTAAAATTAACTGGCTTAATTTTAAACCAGAAATCAAAGTGCTAAATTAATATAAGGTATTGTTTATTAATGTTATTGTTTATGCTGGGCTATGTCAAGACAGCCAGACATCTGACCCCTAGTTCTGGGATCACTCTTGGCCAAATATGAGCACAAAGAGATACAAAACAGCACAATGGAATAATCACTAGACTGGACATCTAAGTTTTATTGCAATAAACTGGTGAAACTGTCTGCACAGGGTTAACAAGAATTACATGCCAGGTTCTGGACAGAAATATAATTTTAATTAAGCACGAATCAGGCTGCACTTTGGCCCACTTCCTTGTAGCTGCTTGGTAACCAAAAGTCACATGGCACTAGAAACTGACAATTGCACCCCCATTATTTGTATAGTCGGGATCTCTGTCACAATCATAAGGCTTTTGCTTAAGGATTGCTAGAGATGTTTTTCAGAGCCTAAATTCCAGCAGAACAGCAGATGCCAACCAGTTTGAAGACCACCACAACAGAACCAAATCCTCTTGAGAATAGGGTTTCTCCATCACCCCATCCCATGACTTCACTTTGCACTCTTCAGCTAATCAGTGATCCCCACATTTTGTCCAAACCCCTTAAAATCCCTGTTCCCAAACTCCTTGGGGAGATGATTTTGAGTTTTCCTCCCATTTTCTCATCTGGCTGCCTTACGATTAAAACTCTTCTTTTTTTTTTTTAGATTTATTATTTTTATTAACAAGGTTTGTAAGAACAAATTAAATATTTCAAATCAAAGGTTAATTTTAGGTCTCATTTACTTGCTTATTTCATTCATTTGTATTAAGTAAACCTTTCCCTAATGCCTTAATCTGCTGCAACCCAGTGTCATGGTGTATTGACTTACCACGCATCAGGCGATGTACCTACTACAGTTATACTAGGGTGAACTATCCTGATGCCTTTCCCTGACACTGACACAATTCGTCTTGAGCAAACCTGGGAGGGGGAAGAGGAGACAGAGAGAGAGCATGTGCCCCAGGATGTCCTCTCACCCAAGGATAGAGAGCACAATGACAGTACCTGCCAAAGGACTGCAGACACTACAGACTCTTAAGAAACAAACATCATAATAAGCCATATCTAATTTGATTTCTTAAGTTTAAAAAAAAAACATGCTCTTTCTTTTTGCACCTAAGTATCATGAGCCAATGCATACCCATCACACAAGTTTGGGACTTTTCACCTGGACCCTCTTCTGGAACTAAGAAATCAGGGGAACCCATTCACTGATTCTCCCTGCTTTGTGGACCTTAATTTCATAAACTGATTTCAGCAGTCCACTTCCGTGTTCTTCCTCTTGTCCTGACGTGGATTTAAGTCACTGATGAAGAAATCACAGATGATGGGTCTACAAAGGGCTAACCCTTTGTGAGACAATACGGCTACAATGCCCATTCTCTATAGTAGTTTCTCTGTCCTGGCTAAAACTATGAAAAGAGAAGGATGAGAGTTTCCTCAGAAAAAGTAGAGCTATCACCGACAAGATTTCTTAATATTATATCCATGTCAATGACTCTTCTTGACTATCAGATCTCTCTAAAATGATTCTGTTTACTTACATTTGTGTAGCATTTCAAGGTGTTTGCAAGGAAATAGTAATAGATGAAGGAGCCCAGAGAATTTCACCCCAAAATATGACACCCTAGTAGGCTGATATTTTAAATTAAAGGCCCCTGAAGGTCTTCTCTACTCTGATATCCCCTTATCTACCTTAAGACTGGAACTGCTAAAGAAAACACAAGTGCTTTCCATTCCTTCCCTGAAATCTCATTATCTATCACAGAAAAAGACTGAAGAATGTAACCACTCCCAGACAGACTTTTTCACAAGTTAATGTCTGCCTCTTAGGTTCATTCGCTTTCCAAAGAGAATCATTTACAAGGTAATTTTTGTCTCGCTGGTCCATTCATTCTCTCTAATAATCATTTACCACCCCTCAAAAGAATTTCCTACCTTTCCCAAATTCCCCCTCCCTGAGAAGAAGGGTGTATAAGTATCTGTACACCACTGTGCTATTCAGTAAACATGTTATTACCCTGTGCTTATGCACGTTAAATAAATCCGTATGCCTTTTCTCCTATTAATCTGCATATCGTCAGTTCATTTTCAGCAAACCCTCAGAGGATGGAGGGGAATCTTTCCCTTAGCCCCTACCAAGACAAGAAATAATATCTACTCAAAGAACAAGAGGAAAAAGCAAGAGAACCCGAAGAGGAAACGAGGTAAGACCAACAGGTGTGCTGGAAGTGACCTGCACCTCTTAGGTTCATACGGTATTAAGAAAGACCCATTGTGAATATCACTTCAAGGGTTGAATTTAAAGTGAAGCCACTGGTCAAAGAATAGACTTATGCTTATAAATGATGAATCCTGACCCAGAATTTGTATGGACTCCAATTATTTCAATGCCTCCCATTAAACTTCACCCCAGATTCTCAAAACTAAATTCATTTTATTTAATTAAGAATAAATGTTGGCCAGGCTCGGTGGCTCAGCCTATAATCTCAGCACTCTGGGAGGCCTAGGCGAGTTAATTGCCTGAGCCCATGGGTTCGAGACCAGCCTGGACAACTTGGCGAGACCTCGTCTCTACAATAAATAAATTTTAAAAAATTAGCCAGGCGTGGTGGTGCACACCTATAGTTCCGGCTATTTGGAAGGCTGAGGCAGAAGGATCGCCTGAGCCCAGCGGATTGACACCAGGGTGGACATGAGCATGCCACTGCACTCCAGCCTGGGCGACAAAGTGAGACTCCAACTCAAAAAGAATAAATTTTAAGAAGTTTCACATACTTTCAGTTAGATGGTACCATTTAAAAAGGAACAAGATGTGTGTTGCCAAACCAAAAGATTTTAGAATTCCTGGTCTAGAAAGCCCTTGAGAGCAGCAATTCTCAATCCTGGCTGCACGTTGGAATCCCTGGGGACCCACTCCTAGAAAATCTTATTTAATTTTGGTGCCTGATATCCAGGCATTCGTATTTTTAAGGTTGAGAGACTCAGTCCTAGAAACTTTTCATAACAAACATGTACTTTTTTTTTTAATATCCCCAAAACAGGATCCATATTCTTTTGTCTCTTGACACCTCACAGAAGGTTTCTACATCCCAAAGTGATCAGTAGGAGAAAAGGAACGAGAAGCAGGATCTCCCCAGATTGGTGATCCAGGAGACGATGACCTGGAGGACAGAGAAGGAGATGCTTGCCTTGGATCCTCCCCCACCCACATTCCTGCTTACACCAGGCTGTAGTCTCAAAAAAGGATGTGACGGCCAAGATTCATTGACATCCCCCATTATGCCTGCATTACTACTGTTTATAAATGCCATTTTTCCTTAATTACCCCTGAAAGTAAGAGGAGACAAAAAGGCCAAGGCAGCATTCCAGTAGGATCACAAAAGCAGGGTATGGGACTGCTTTATTAACTTCACGGTGGTGTGTCATAAAATGCAAATTGCAGGAAAGGGGCAGTTATTTGTTAATAAAGATGCTAATTAGGCAGAGTAAATGCCATACTGCATGGCGGGAGGGAAAAAATCACTGATTTTAAACTCCATGCACAGCAGATTTCAGAGGGTAAGATGTAGTTAATAAAACTACCTTTATGTTTTATATTGCTGCTCTTTAGCATAAATAGCTAATAACCAATTTACATTAATGGTGTGGGCACAAATGTAAATTAGCCCCTTTTTGGTTTATGTTACTGCAGTGCTCTCCTAATGCTAAAGTGTTACATTTGGCAATTTCATTAAAGGAAAGATCTGAGAACCTGATCCAGTCCTAGGGCCTACTTCAAGGAATTTTAATATGAAACCCAAATTACACTGCACATTCTTGCTCACCACGTGGGAATTTCCAGAAAGGGCTCTGCTATCAAATATTTTTCCTATCCGTGGCTGTGTCCACAACCATGCACTCCTGTGGGTGTTCAAAATACCCTGCTGGCCAAAACTGCCTCACAACCTCGAGGCTGCCACAATATGTTCTTGTGCAACTGCAGTCTGGACCCTTGCTCAACTCTCTTTGCTTGCCGACCAGTAGCAGCCCTGACTTGACCACAGACAAAGAGACCCTTGTATCAGAGGGACTTTCACAGGCCCAGGTGGCTGGAGGAAGGAAGAGCGGAAGACTTGCAGGGCTTTCTGAGTCGGTGCTCCTGCTAGCCACAGAGATCAAATGCAGACGCTAGCAAGTCCCAACAACACACGTTTGTGCTGTTCGAACCCGTGGAAGTTTTCCATTTCTGGCCTCATTCATCTGTGACCTCTCCTGCTCACAGGGTCTTTCTTTAGTCATGCTGTGCAAGCAGCTACTGTATATACCAAAAGTTAATTTTGCGACACACTTCGGTGTGTCGCCGGAGGTGCAATAAATCACGAACCAATTTCCAATTTTGTTATACCCTACTTGATAAGGACATGAAGCATTCTTTCCCCCGATATACATGTTTTTAAACATGAGGATTAGAAGCAGAAACACGTCTCTTGATGCACAGTGAAATTTTAACCTTCCTTTTCAAGAGCAGTTGACCCCCGCAGGTCCTATTAGAATAAAACATCAACTTACGCTTTCTTCAGTCTGATTCTTGGGTCCAGAAGCTGCCTACAGGACTTTATGCTCTTAGGGGAAAGCTGTTTTTTTTTTTAATGTTTTTGCAACTTCAGCAAATAAATTCCTTCCAATGAGGTACGAGTTGAGGCAGTTTTATTCTGAATTGCGCTGCATTTTTTAAAGGTACAGAATAAGATTTGTATACTTTTGATAGTTCGTGGAGCTATATTCTCGGAGATGGATAAAAACACTTTAGATTCCTTCTACAACTTTTACTCTTTTTTTAATTGACAAGCAAAAATTGCAAATATATTTATCAGTATGAGAGAAAGAGAAAGTACAACATGATGTTTTGAAATACACTGTGGAATGGGCAAATCAAGCTATTTAGCATAAGACAATATAGATGATGACAACCAGCCTTTCATAAGTCATTAATTCCCTTACTGCTTTGCCTGTACTCACAACTATACTCATAAAACATTTTTCTTGAAGTTACTTAGAGGTCTAGATAAAATAACACATCACTAATTGGCAACCAACACAGGAATAATAGTGTTAGATGGTAACCATCAATGGATGCTAAAAGCAATGGGTGAAAGTTGTGTGAGAAATAGCATGTTACGTAGTCTCAAAAAATGTCCCTACAAGAAACTGGAAAGATGCCCAGCAAAAAGTTTCTGGGTAGTTAGTCTAGTGAGTAAAATGAGACTGGGGGAGAAAGAGTAGAACAGGGACATAGATTACTTGAGTCAAAAAAAAAAGAAGAGTTTAGAAGGAGGAGGAAAAAAAGGAAAAGAAGAAATGCTATTTTACAACATAGGGGGAAAGAAATATCTTTTCTCACCTGTCACTAGGTTCATGGCTAAGATCCCTATAACAAAAGACAGATTAACAAGAAAAAAAAAGCATACAAATCTATTTGACATGAGTTTTACATGACATGGGAGCCTTCATAAGGAAATGAAGACCTGAAGAAATGAGTAAGCCTGTGTAATTTTTACACTAGATTTAGTGAAGAAATGGACAGTTGTGGAGAAATATAATTGGGCAACAGGGTATGATCTAATGGCAATAAACTAGGGAAAACTTAGCAAGGCCTAGTTGTTCCAATTCCTCTGTGTCCGTGTCTTTCAGAATAGGGTGATCCCTTCCTCTGGGTGACCATCTCCCATGAGGGTCTTATGGTTTGCTTCAGGGAAGGGTTAGAGAATCCTTCCTAGGTCTTTTGACCCAAGCTATACCTGAGTTCACATTTTCACTTAGGCTCAAATTTCACATGCAAGGAGGTAGGATGTCAGCAGTTTTTTACCAAAATGGCATGGTTCCCATGCCCTGCCCTTCCTATTCACCTAATCTCACCCCAGGTGACTTTGGTTTTGTTTCCCTGGATGAAAAACAACGGGAAACGTTTTGCCCACGTGGAAGACAGAAAACAAGAATGGCAAAAGCACTAAAAGGCATCAAAACTGATGCATTCAAAACCGTTTTGAACAACGGAAAAGCATTTTGATAGGTGTATTACATCAAACAGAGAGTACTTTGAAGGTGACTGAAGTTTAAACATGTAAGAATAAATACATAATTTTTTATAAATAAATTTTAGGTTTTTTGGGTTTCCCCATCATATATCCCTCTAGGTCAAGTCCTTTTTATTATTTAAAAATAAAATTTAGAAGGATACATGCAATCACTTTGGAGAACAACTTGGCAATATCTGTCAAAGTTTAAAATATGCATATCTCATGACTGAGCAATTTCATTCCTGGGTATTCATACTCTAGAGGAACTTACACACATATATCAGGAGATACATACAAGAGTGTTCATTACAGGATTGCCTGAGGTAGCAAAAACTAACCTAATTAGCCATCAAAAAAAGAATTAATGTATACATTGTGATATATTCATATAATGGAATACCAAATAGCTATAAAAATGAATAAAAGTAAAGCTGTTCTTGTCACATGGATGACTCTTACAATGTCTAGTGAAAAATCATGTGAGAAGAATATATACAATATGATTCCATAAATATATTGTTTAAAGACATTCCAGTCATGTGTTACATAATTGCATTTCAGTCAATGACAGACTGTACAAGATTATAACAGAGAAGAAAAATTCCTGTCACTTAGTGACTTCTCGATGATCCTGATCCTGTATAAGCCTGGGCTAATGTGTGTGTTTGTGTCTTTTTAACAAAAAAGTTTTAAAAGCAAAAAAAAACACCAGGCGCGATGGCTCAAGCCTGTAATCCCAGCGCTTTGGGAGGCGGAGGCGAGAGGATTGCCTGAGCTCACGGGGTCAAGATCAGCCTGGGCAACATGGCAAGACCTCATCTCTACAATAAATTTTTTTTAAAAAAGATTACCTGGGCATGGTGGCGCACACCTGTAGTTCCAGCTACTTGGAAGACTGAAGCAGAAGGATCACCTGACCCCAACAGGTCAAGGCTATGGTGGCCGTGAGTGTGCCACTGCATTCCAGCCTGGGTGACAAAGTGAGATTCCAACTCAAAAAATAAAATAAAATAAAATAATTAAATTTTTTAAATGGAAAAAGCTTATAGAATAAGGAAATAAAGAAAGGAAATAATTTTGTACTACTACAAAATGTGTTTGTGTTTTAAGTCAAGTGTTATTACAAAAGAGTCAAAAAGTTTTTTAAAATTAAGCTTATAAAGTAAAAAAGTTACAGTAAGCTAAAGCTAAGGTTAGTTTATTATTGGAGGAAACTTCTTTTTTTTTCTTTTTTTTTTTTTGAGTCAGAGTCTCTCTCTGTCACCCAGCCTGGAGTACGGCACATTCACGGCCACCGCCGCCTTGAAAGGCTAGGCTCAGACGATCCTTCTACCTCAGCCTTCCAAATAGGTGGAACTATAGGCATGAGCTGCCACACTCTAATTTTTTTGATTTATGGTAGAGATGAGGTCTTGCCAAGTTGCCCAGGCTGGTCTTGAACCCCCGGGCTCAGGCAATCCTCTCTCCTCGGCCTCCCAAAGTGCCCCAATTACAGGCTTGAGCCACCATGCTCGGCCAACGTTTTTTATCAATTTGTGCAGTGTTTATAAAGTCTACAGTAGCATGCAGTAATGCCCTAGGCCTTCACATTCACTCATTGCTCGCTGACGCACCAAGAGCAACTTCCAGTCCTGCAAGCCCCAATCATGGTAAGTGGCCCACACAGGTGAACCATTTTTTAATCTTTGATACCATTTTTTTTTTTTTTTGAGTCAGAGTCTCACTCTGTCACCCAGACTGGAGTGCAGTATCCGCTCCCGGCCACCGCAGCCCCGACCTGCTGGGCTCCAGTGATCCTTCCGCCTCAGCCTTCCAAGTAGCTGAAACTACAGGCGCGCGCTACCACGCCCGGCTAGTTGTTTGATTTATTGTAGAGATGAGGTCTCGCCAAGTTGCCCAGGCGGGTCTCAAACCCGCGGGCTCAAGCAATCCACTCACCGCAGCCTCCCCAAGCAAGGGATTACAGGCTGAGTCACCGAGCCCAGCCCATACCAAATTTTTACTGTGCCTTTTCTATGTCTTAGATACACAAATACTGACCATCACATTCACAACTCCCTACAGTGTTCAGTAACATGCGGTACAGGTTTGTATCCCAGGAGCAAAAGGCTATGTCACATACCCTAGGTGTGTAGTAAGCTGTATCATCTAGGTTTGTGTCAGTACAGTCTATGATGTTCATATGACAAAATTGCCTAAAATGACAGATTTCTCAGAACGTTTCTCCATCATTAAGCAATGCATGCCTGTAGCATATATTTCTTAGGATACATAAATATATCATAAAAGTGTAAGGAGCGAGCTTGAGAACCAAATGCAGAAGAGAGGTTACCTCTTGGCAGGAGACGGAATAAGAAAAGGACATTAAAGGTTTCAACTGTATTGGCTTTATTTATTAAATTAGAGGGTAGGAACACTTATGTTTCTGGTATTGTTCTTCATACTTTTTGTATGTCTAAAGTGTTACCTAATGACTAATTGCGTAATTTTCGAACAAAGTCATCTACATATTTACAAATATATGCATAGATGATTTCTGGGAGAAATCAAAAAGAAACTATGGACAATATTTGTCCTTGGAGAGTAAACTAGAGGCCTAGGGTTGAAGGGTCACCTTTCACTATTACACGGTTTAAGTTGCTTTGCCTGATTTTATACCATGTGAAATGCTATTTTCAAAGCAATAGCAATTTCTCTAACAACTTAACCAACAAGGGTTATTTGATGCTATCCACACACGACTTTTGCACTAATGGGGGCTCAGCTCATTGCCTTATGTATTTAAGTAGTTAATAAGCTCAACTCCTCTTCCCAGGAAATGAGACGTTGAACACCATAGAGTGACATGGGCCACAGATGTCATTAACTCAAAGTACCTCAGTGCTTCGTTTCATCCTATGTGTAATATTTTCACCTTAACAAAACCCTATGTAGGTGATCTTGTAAATCTTCAGAATAGTAGAAGAAATAGTCTTTGTATATAGTCACTTGTCACTTAATGACAAGGATACATTCTGAGAATTGTGTCATGAGGTGGTTTTGTCCTTGTGCAGACATCATACAGTATTTACACAAACCTAGATGGTATAACCTACCACACATCGGCTGTATGGTATGGCCTATTGCTCTAAACACCATAGTATAAGTAATCCATCGTTGACTGAAATGTTATATGGTGCATGGCTGTATTATTTTGTGACTTAATTTTTTGGCCATGATATGGAGTGTACTGTCATTTCAAATTCAGCTCAGTAAACATTCAACAATTCAACATTTATTGAATTCTCACTATGTTAGAGACTAAGGTGGAAGCATGAATAACTGCCGGGCACAGTGGCTCACGCCGGTAATCCCAGCACGTAGGGAAGTGGAGGTGAGAGGATTACCTGAGTTCAGGAGTTCAAGACCAGCCGGAGCAACACGGTAAGATGTCATCTCTACAATAAATCAAAAAATCAGCCGGGCGTGGAGGCGCACGCCTGTGGTTACTGCTACTTGGAAGGCTGAGGCGGAAGGATCGCCTGAGTCCAGCAAGTCAAGGTCGCAGTGTCCATGAACGTGCCACTGCAGTCCAGCCTGGGCAACAGAGTGAGACTCTGACTCAAAAAAAGAAAGAAAGAAAGAAAAGAAGCGTGAATAAGACACAAGTTCCTGACCTCCAGGACATAAGCTTTTATTCGAATGAAGTCCAATTGACCTTCCTTTGTCTTCAAAACTAATCGGCTGAACTTACCTGGTTTGGGAGCAGATACTAATCATCATTGCTCGCCTGCCTCTCTTCAACCCATCAGTGAAGAGCAAGTACCTTCCAGTATTACCTAATTGCTTCCGAGGTGTGGGAAAATGTCCACACAATGTGAGCAACTCACAAAGAAGACTAAGCAGATGTGCACAACCATTAGTATTGCAATCAAATCAATCTTACAACCAAGTTGATCTGGCATACATTTGATGATATGCATAATTGTTACCATCCAGCCTGGTAATTAAGGATAATTGGTAAATAATTCATGTAAATTACTGTAATTGATACGGCTCTGCAGTTAAGCCAAGCATTTCCAGGGTCAGCTGAGTAGAGTAAGAAGAAGTTAGTTGGCCCGAATGAAAACCCCCTGGATAGGCTAACACAGAGGACCCCAAGCCTTAATGAGTCGCATGGAGATCTCCCGCTGGCTGCCCTGTACTTCTCAGGACCCCTGTGTGACGGCTGCACCCATTCCCCCCAGGGAGTCCCAAGTCTGAGGCTTCCAAGGTTTACAGTTAAGCTGGGTTTCCACTAGGGAGTGCCGTTTTCTCAATCTGTGGAGGAAAAAACATCCACACGGTTAGTGCAGACCTCAGGCTTGGAACTAGAAGCTTGGAATAAGGGGAAGGAAGAGGACCAAATCTTCCCTCCAGCACTGAAGGGGTCAGAAGTGGATTTTCTAAGGGCCGTGGCTGCAACTTCCTTTGGCCACTCCCTTCTTTTTTTTATTTTATTTTATTTTAAAGATGTGGGGTACAATTCAGGATTAGGTATACAAATGTTCAGTGTGCCCCCACCCCTCCCCTGGCAGTTTCCCATTCTGCCAATCCCACCCCTCCTAACCCCTCGGCGGTTTCTCACGACTGCCAATCCCTCTCTGATCGTATTGTAATTGTTCAAGGTCTGCTTATGAGTGAGAACATGGAGTACTCTCAGTTCTTTGTTTCTGTGCTAGAGCACTCAGTATTGTGGACCCTAAGTCCATCCAAGTTGCTACAAAGTTCATAATTGTGTCCTCATTTGTGGCTGCATAATATTCCACCACTCCCTTCTTAAGGCCAGACCTTCACTGGAGAAAATAGTCAACGAACGTAATCTTTTACGTTCTGGGATTGGCAGTTGAGGGAAACCGCCAGGGAAGGGAGGGGCACACATCATGAACAAGGTACCTGCATAATGAACATTTGTATACCTAACCCTGAATTGTACCCCACATCTTTTAAATTCAATTCAATTCAATTTTTTTAAAGCCTCCTGCCTAAAGTTTCTCCTCTGAAATGACCCTAATTAGAGAGGCATGAAGACCAGCACCCTGGGAGTGCAAAGGAGTCCCTCAGTCACTCACACCTTGCACCTTTGGGTGCTTTTGTTTACTTAATTTGGTTTCCCTAACCAGCTAAAGGTAGAACAGCAGTGAGAACTCTGATGGGGTTCCCACTTATGAGTCATAAGTGGGAAATCCTTCTGGAGCAAAGGAATGTGGCAGAGAACAGGACCTAGGTGAAAGCAAAGAGGTCACTTGGTGCCTTAGCAGCAGAGAGCCCAAAAGATAGAAAGAGAGCTAAAATACACAAGCCCCTTGAAAAGAATACACAGACTGAAACACACTGGTGACAGAGTGTGATTTCTGTCTTAATCTTGTGACCAGAGCTTGTCTTTCTTCTTAGCTCATTGTGCAACAAAAAGTCATATGAAGCTGGGCATGGTGGCTCTCACCTGTAATCTCAGCACTTTGGGAGACTGAGACAGGAGGATTGCTTGAGCCCAGAAGTTCTAGACCAGCCTGGGCAACAGGACACACCACAGGCATGTCCCAGCTACTCAGGAGACTGAGTGGAAGAATGCCCTGAGTCTAGGAGGTCGAGGCTGCTGTGAGCTATGACTGTACCTCTACACTTCAGCCTGGGTGACAGAGTGACACTCCAACTAAAAAAAAAGCCATATAAGTATCTTATCTGCTGAAGTAAGAAGGATCTCAGCAGGCCTTGTGTCCTAGTAGTGCTGAGGCAAATACATGCCTTCAAGCCTGTCTCGCGGAACGTCTGCTAATCTTCATTATTATCCCAAATCTTGAAAAATCTCTCTGTATAATTAAAAAATGCATGTATATGGATAGGTTTCTAGGAATATACTTCAAGTACTCAGTGCCTAGTGCCTCTGGGCTCATGTCATTGATAATGCCAAAGAATGTCCCTGTGTTCTTGATACCCAATGGAAGAACTCCAGTGACCCAGAAGCACAGGGTCTTTCTAGGAATGTTGGAAAGCACAGTTTTGTAAGATTAGAAAGGCAATGGAATTGAGGGCAAAAAGAGTGAAGATGAGTTGAGCTCCACAGGACAGAAACAAGTGTTGCCACTCTATGAGAAGTCACCTGAACCTGTTCTTATGGTCTCCTAAGTAATGGGTCCACATAGAGCTAACAAAGATTTCCTAAGGAACAGTCTTAAGGACACAAGCTCAATGAAATGTTAATAGGTTCAATGATCAAATAAATTTGGGAGGCTCTAATTAAAATAAATTTAGACACATAAGACAGGACTTTTAGATGTTAATATACATACACAGTGGAATGTGTGTTTGTGTGTGTAAACCTATTTCTCTATGTCGATATGTGAGTTTTTTTAATGTGGTTGATGGTCCACTACTGTGTTAGACTAAGAAAATATAGTAGGTGGATTCAGGGCTGGTTCAACATTCGCAAGACCATAAATGTCATTAAATACATCAACAGATGTAAAAACAAGAACTACGTGATTATCTCATTAGATGCAGAAAAAGCCTTTGATAAAATCCAGCATCAATTCTTGATAAAAAACCCTCAAACAACCAGGTATAGAAGGAGTATACCTCAAAATAGTAAGTGCCATCTACAATAAACCCACAGCTAACATATTGCTAAATGGACAGAAGTTGGAAACATTTCCCCTGAAAACTGGAACATGATAAGGCTACCCACTCTCACCCCTCTTGTTCAATATTGTGTTGGAAGTTCTTGCTCAGGCAATTAGATGAGAGAAGGAAATCAGGGGTATCCAAATAGGAAAAGAGGAAGTCAAGTTATCCCTCTTGTTGATATGATCCTATACCTTGAAAATCCAAGAGAATCTGTCAAAAACCTGCTTGCACTGATAAAGGACTTTGGCAAAGTCTCAGGGTACAAAATAAACGG
>NW_007192340.1:26822-30688 GCF_000164805.1 Carlito syrichta
AGACACAAACAAATGGAAAAACATTCCATGCTCATGGATAGGAAGAATCAACATTGTTAAAATGTCCATCCTACCAAAGGCAATCTGCAAATTCAACATCATTCTTCTCAGACCTGGAAATGACAATACAGAAATTCATATAGAAACATAAATGACCAAGTATAGCCAAAACAATCTTTAGCAAAAGAAACAAAGCAGGAGACTTCAAACTTTACTATAAGGCTAGTAATCAAATCAGCCTGGTATTAGTACAAGAACAGGCACATAGACCAATGCAACAGGATGGAGATTCCAGAAGCAAAGTCTCAATTCTTCAACCAATTCATCTTTGACAAAGCTTCCAACAACAACCACTGGGGAGAGGGGAACCTATGGTGCTGGGAAAACTGGCTGACCACATGCAGAAGATCGAAACAGGACCCCTACTATCACCATACACAAAAATTAACTCTAAATGGATCAAAGACCTAAATGTAAAACCTCAAACTATAAGAATCTTAGAAAATGCAGGAGACACCCTTATGGAAATTGAAACTGGCAACCAATTCCTATTCAGAACCTTAAAGGCCAATCCCTTAAGAAATAAGATAGACAAGTGGGAGCTCATCAAACTAACGAGTTTCTGCAAAGCAAAAGAAACCATCAAGAGAGCAGGGAGACAACCCACAGAATGGGAAAAAATATTTGCCAACTATATATCTGACAAAGGCTTAACATCTAGGACTTACAAGAAACTCAAACATACCGAAATGAAAAAAGCAAACAGCCCCTTTAAAAAATGGGCAAAAGACATGAATAGACACTTCTCAGAAGAAAATATACAGGCAACCAACAAACACATGAAAAAGTGCTCAGCCTCACTCATCATCAGAGAAATGCAAATCAAAATCACATTAAGATACCACCTAACCCCAGTAAGAATGGCCATCATTAATAAAACAAACAACAACAGATGCTTGCGAGGATGTGGAGAAAAAGGAACACTTCTACACTGCTGGTGGGAATGCAAACTAGTGCAACCTCTTTGGAAGACAGGGTGGCGATTTCTGAAAGAACTAGAAATTGACCTTCCATATGACCCAGCAATTCCCCTCTTGGGAATATACCCGGAGGAACTCAAACCATTATACAAAAAAAGATACCTGCACACGTATGTTTGTTGCAGCTCTATTCACAATAGCAAAAACATGGAACCAACCGTGTTGCCCATCGATGCTGGACTGGATAAAAAAAAATGTGGTACATATACACAATGGAATATTATGCAGCCATAAAGAAGGACAAATATATGGGCTTCATAGCAACTTGGATGGATTTGAAGTCGATCATACTCAGTGATCTATCACAGAAACAAAGAACAGAGTCCCATATGTTCTCACTCATAAGCAGACCTTGAACAATTATAACACTATAAGAAAGTGTTTGGCAGTAATGGGAAACTGCCAGGGGGGAGGGGGTGGGATTGACAGTTGAGGGAAACTGCTAGGGGAAGGAGGGGCATACCTCATCAACAAGGCAACCTGCATAATCAATGTTTGTACACCTAACCCTGAATTGTACCCCACATCTTTATAATAAAAATAATAATAATAAACAAAAGCTAGCAGGAAAAAAAGAAATAAAATATGGCATGTGTTTTATTATGGGATTAAATTTACACAAATTATTATTTCTGTGTGGTACTTCAATTATTACTAGCAAGGAAAAAAACACTAGAAAAATAATACTTTTACATAGAGCCATAAACAGTGATTTTTAAAATCGTCTTACAAATTTTGACTAATATATTTTAAAAACTGTTTATTTGGTAATAAAACAAATCTGATTAACCTATTCTAACAATGAATATCATTTTTGCCATTATGTTGCAGAATTGATATAGCCTTTACAAATGCCTAACTATTTAATTTTCCTTTTTCTAAATGTAAGATTTGTTCTTTTCCTACGTCCTTTAAATTTGGCAACACAGAAACCTACCTTTGATGAGCCAGTCTTTCTACATTTGCTTCTGGTAGCTATACCATACTGTATTGGCAGACTCTATTTTATTTATACTAAGTGACATTTGGGATTTAAATCTCAAAAGCCTCTGTCCTCACATTTCTGTGTTATGTAAACATGTGAGTAGATTTCTAACAATGTATTTACCCTCATGAATGCTGCAACAACTTCAGCAAATGCCAAACTTTTAATTATTTATACTTGTACTAAATTGGTTAATGAAGAAAGATAAGATGATTTCTTTGGTATGATTAATTGCTCCCCTGATTAATCACTACACTTTCTCCCTCCAGTCACATCAGTCATCTGATGAAACTCAGAAAGACCCTCTACTTAGTTTAGGTTTATCTGGTAATTGTTATTTATCCTTTTAATAAATGTATTAAATGAAAAAAAAAAATATATATATATATATATACACACACTCACATACACTGTGGAAAGCCAAGAGAGGAAAAGGATAGGCAATGTTTCCCAAACTCATCTGATAAGAAAATGTTATGGTATTGGTGGGAGTGTAAACTAGTACAGCCTCTGTGGAAAACAGTGTGGCGATTCCTAAAAATCGACCTCCATACAACCCTGCAATCCCCCTACTGGGAATATACCCAGAGGAAATCAAATCACTCTATGAAAAGGATACCTGCACACCTATGTTTATTACGCATTATTCACAATAGCAAAAACATGGAACCAGCCGTGCTGCCCATCGAAAGAGGACTGGATTTTAAAAAGGTGGTACATGTACACGACGGAATCATACACAGCCACAAAGGACAAAATTATGAACTTCACAGCAGCTTGGATGGACTTAGAGGTTACAATACTACATCACAGAAACAAAGAACCGAGGATCACAAGTTCTCACTCTTTAGCGAACCTTGAACAACTGTCGTCATGCCATAAGAAAGGGATTGGCAGTAGTGGGAAACTGCCAGGGGATTGGGGGTGGGACTGGCAGTTGAGGGAAACTGCCAGGGGAGGGAGAGGCACACCTCATCCACAAGGCTACCTGCCTAATGAATATTTGCAGACCTAACCCTGAATTGTACCCCCACATGTTTCAAATAAAAAACTTAAAATTAAAAAAAGGTAATTTTATGGGACAGTGCATATCTTCTCCCTGTCCTTTTCCTCTCCCCTTTCCCATTAGAGGAAAGAGCAGACTCTACTCTTTCTTGCCTCAGGGAGAGGCAGGGCAGGGCTTCTTGATCTTTATTCCCAAGTCAAGCAGGGTTAGAGGGGAGAGAGGCTTAGGGTCACATGCTCCCTATTCCCTGTTTTTTTCCCCCCAGAGTCAGAACTGGGTGCTTCCAACCACGGCAAAGGCCCTGTGTCCCACGCACAGTATTGAGGGAGTAGTGAGCCCACCTGAGGAGACTGTGCAGGGTGGTATGGTCACATCTCCTCAGTATTCTGTAAGACCACAGAATCTTGACCAATCCCTTGGAGGGAGAAGAGGAAGAAACCCCAGGTTTCTCCAGAAACTTCCCACCAATCTGGAGGGATGGCAGACAAGAGCTAAACTCAGGCTGATTCATGGAAACTAAGGAAATGCACAATTTCCCTGGACCATAAAGTTTGTGCACTGAGATTCATACCTGCAACCAATACAGTCCATGGAGTCTCTTTTAGCTGAATTTCTCACAGGACTATTTTTCTTTTTAAGAATATACTTAAGAAAAATGCTGAGGTAGATTATCCCATCTTTTTTTTAATGCATATTTTTTATTTTAAAATTGTGGGGTACAGTTAAGGGTTAGGTATACAAATGTGCATCGTGCAGGTACCCTTGTTGATGAGATGTGTCCCCCCCGTCCCCAGACAGATATTGACTACCGTTAATCCCACCTCCCTTCCCCTCC
>NW_007192340.1:31059-32651 GCF_000164805.1 Carlito syrichta
AAAAAAAAAAAATGTACATACACACAATGGAATATTACGCAGCCATAAAAAAGAACAAAATCATGAATTTCGCAGCAACCTGGATGGAATTAGAGTTTATAATACTGATTATCCCAACTTAAAAGAGACAACTCAACAATATTCTTGACTCAAGAACTGTTGCCTCTACAGAAAAGCTGTGATCTCTGAGTAAATCAGGAAGGGAATACCCAGAATCCCTTCTTTAAATACCCAGAATACCCAGAGGAGAGCAGGAAACCTTCAAGGAATATGCTTATGAGAATTATGATGTTTGAAATCCCGTTTTTTTAAAAAAAACAATTTTGAATACCTAATGAACAGCCAAAATTTTAACAAAAATCCCAGGAAACACCAAAAAGATGCACACTGGAAGGAGGGGGACCTTGGGGACCAAAAGTCGCTCTAACAGCTCACTGAGCCGGGTCCCCTCAAGCCAATGAGCACCACTCAAGGACATGCACCAGGGCCTCTGGCTTTGGTCACTCCCTAACTTAGGATGATGTGAAGATTTAACGATGATCAGGAGCACGGAATATCTTTCCACTTCATTGCAGCATTATTCACAATAACCAAGATATGTCCATCAACAGATGAATGAATCAAGAAAATGTGGTATGTATACACAATGAAATCTGTGACAACGTGGATAAACCTGGAGGACATTGTGCTAAGTAAAATAAGCCAGGCACAGAGAGATGAACACTGCGGAATCTCACTTATAGGTGGAATCCAAAGTTGAGCTCATAGAAGCGGAAAGTGGAATGGTGGTGGGGACTGGGGATGGATATGGGATGAGAAGATGCCGGCCAAAGAGCACAAACTCTCAGTAAGACAGGAGGAATGGGTTTTTTGACATCGTTAGCACAGCATAGTGTCTATGGTTCATAATAATGTATTGTCAACTGCAAAATTGCTAAGAGAGTAGATTTTATTTTCTTTTGTTGGATTTTATGCACTTATTTTAGTTTAGTTTGCCTTTTTTTTTTGGAGTCAGGGTCTCGCTCTGTTGCCCAGATTAGAGTGCAATGACATGACCACAGCTCACCGCAGCCTCAACCTCCTGGGCTCAGGCGATCTCCTGCCTCAGCCCCCCAAGGAGCTGGAACTACAGATGCACGCTACCATGCCCGGCTAAGTTTTTGATTTTTTGTAGAGACAAAGTCTCGCTATGCTGCCTAGGCTGGATTTGAACTTCTGGGCTCAAGCAATCCTCTCGCCTCAGCCTCTCAAAGTGCTGGGATTACAGGTGTGAGCCGCCACGTCCAACCAGGTTTTAAGTGTTCTCACCACAAAAAATAAGTATATGCGGTAATGGGTATGTTCATTAGCTTGATTTAATCATTCCATATGGAAATATATATATATAGACACATATATAGCAAAACATTTCATTGCATTCCATAAATATACACAATTGTAATTTATCAACTAAAAATTTTAAATTACTCTTTTTAAAATATGATGATCCTTGCCTGGCATGGTGGCTCACTCCTGTAATCCTAGCACTTTGGGAGGCAGAGGCGAAAGGATTGCCTGAGCCCAGGGGTTTGAGACCAGCCTGGGCAACTTGG
>NW_007192340.1:32717-54732 GCF_000164805.1 Carlito syrichta
ATAGCCTGAGTCCAGCAGGTCGAGGCTGCGGTGGCCGTGAGCATACCACTGCACTCCAGCCTGGGCGACAGAGTAAGACTCTAACTCAAAAAAAAAAAAAGTGATGATCCTCATAAGGCATTTAGCAGAGTACACAGCCTATGGCAAACACATCTGGTGGTAGTGGTAACAGTGGAACCACATACAGCCAAAAAATTGTTGGACTCTCTCCTGTAGCAAACTCCCTGGGGAGCCAGTTATGGTTGAGATGTGTAAAAGTTGGAGTGTTGCTATAGTTGCCTGGAGAAAGACAAGGGATATCTGGGCTGGCAGCCCCCAGCCCAATTCAGGCTCCGATTACAGAAGAAAGAGCATCTAATTAAATGTCTCTCTTCCAAGAAGCATCGCAGGGTGTTAGACTATCCTTCCTAAAGACTTTAGATGTGATCACACATTTGTCCGAAATAAATCTTTCTTTGAGCACATAGAGAAGAGATTCTAATAGGATGAATTTCTACATTTTCAGGTGACATATCAAGTCACAAACTGTGACAGCATAAACATTTCTGACCCAATGGCTATATATTTTTTTAAATTAATTTCTTGCTCTTTGGGATCTCTCAAAAGTACAGCGATGCCTTGTCCTTTTCCAGATTCAAATGTCCCTGGGAAAACAGCCCTCCAATGATTATCGAGTCACTAAGTATTAATGTTATTTTTAGCAAGCATGTTCCTCATCTTCCACCTTCCCTGACTCCCCACGATGGTGTTTCTTGCCGTAACGAGCCACCGTTACCTACTCATTTCCATACCGGGCAGCCATCTGGAATGGAGTGGTAAGGAAAGTTATTGCTCTCTCTGAAATCTCCTTCCCACGCGAGGTATGGGAAATGCAGGACTGGTATTTTTAGTATTTAAATCTCTTTATCAGGAGTCTCTCATGATCTAAATCATCTGTTCTGAAAAGCATGCAGCCACATCAATAAATGTATGGCTTCCCCTGGAACTCAAAATAAGCTGAAAATCCGTAAATTTTCTTCTTTGAACACCTCTCCTCAAAACTGACAGCCTCATGTATGGACTGTCTAAAAAGTAGCTCAACTAGTAGCTCTTTTCCTTTGTGCAGAATTTCAGCTACAATACCAATTTAATACTAATTTAATCCGATCTATGACTTGTTCCCTTGAAAAATGGCTACCTTGTTGAAAATCAAATATGTAAGGTGTTAAATGATCGTTTAACAGGAGGCAATAGAACATTGCGGTCAAGAGATCAAACCAGGTCGGATCACATCCTGACTCTGCCACCCGCCAACGGGAAGAACCTGAGTGAGTGACCTAACCTCCCTGTGCACCACTTTCCTTCTCTATAAAATGGGGCTATAAAAGGATGCACATCAAAGAATTGCTTGAGGCCTAAACAAGTGTGAAGTAAACTTAGAACAATACTGTGAGTCCTAAACAATTAGAACAATTAAACTTAGAACAATTGCTGTGAGGACTAAACAAGTGCTAAGTAAACATAAAACAATAGCACATAGTAGCCCTCGAATTTTAGCGGTAGTAATATTAATATTAATAATACCTATAATAACATTAATGATCATATTATTATCATTCCTGAATCCATGTAATCACCACAGTTATTCTGTCAATGGTTGTGTAAATTACTAATTTTCTCACCGCACCACAAATACATGTGAAGTGATGGGTATGTTAATTAGCTTCATTTAATCATTCCACATTGAGTATACATATAATATCAAAACATTACATTGTATCTCATAAATGTTTGCAATTGAAATTTATTAATTAAAATTAATTTATTTTAAAAATACTTTTTTAAGTGTAGGTTAGGGAAGATGGGAAATAAAATAAAATCTGATGATCCTCATAAGGCATTTAACAGGTAAATTGTTGCTATACCACTCAACCGAAATGACAATACTTCAAACCTTCCCACCTTTACCTAATCATTTCTTGCTTCCATGAACAAGAATTTTTGTATATGAACAGCAAATGCCAAAAGCACACATCTAGTAAACGAGAGTGAAGTTTTACAATCTCTCAGCACAGGTCTTGGAGAGAGGATTCTACCGTCATTCCTTGGCTTTAGGAATTATTTCCTGAGGATGCATTGCCCCCGTAGCAGGATTACCTGTGTTTGTTATTAATGCAGTATAGTGATTTCTGCAATATGTATATCTCCACAACAATCTTTCATGCAGAGCCTGTCTATAGACTGCTTAGGAGAGAAAAGCTCTGGAAAGTTGATCTACTATTCCCTCTTCTGAGAATAACAAAACAACTCAAAATAAGGGGGGAAAATATATATATATGTATAGATATAGTTATATATTTTGTATGCATATACATATATAACTATTTGTTTACTGCAGTCAGCAATAAGGAGATGATTAAATAATGATGATGTATCAATTTGATAGATGATTATGGTCCAATTTTGAAATAATTATGACTATGTAGCAACACAGAATTAAGCAAACAAAGCAGACCAAAATTTTATCTACTACTGCATTGTTTGTGAGAGAAAAAAGTGGGCTACATTTTTTTTTCAATAGGGGAAAAAATACATCACAAGTCACACATACTAGCAAATGATACAGCACAATTAAAAAGAATGAGGAAGACCTATATGTACTGACATCCTAAGATCTCCAAGACACATTGTTAAGTGAAAGATGCCAAGTCCCAAATCAATATGCAAAATAAGATCCCATTGAATCCATCTGGGGGAGCGCGAGTGTGCGCATGTGTGAGTGTATACATAACTACGGAGTCAAAAGTCTGAAAGTTTACATATTAGTTGCTAACAGTGATTACAACAGGAAGGGAAAAAGCACGAAATGACTAAGGAAGACCAATGTCTACTCTATCTCCTTCTGTATTGTTGGAACTTTCCAATAATTATGGGCCTTATTGCCTTTGTATTTTTAATCATTTTAAGACTATTTTATTATCACACCTAGGTTTGGAGAAAAAGCAATGTATACTTTGGAATGGGAGGCTGTTGATAATTTTTTCTATATTCCGATTTATCTCCTTTAAGTCAGCATATTCTTGAGTGGGAAATAAATCAAAACCTGAGGGATAAAGATGGTTGCTAGTTGTGAATTACCTCCTGTAGTGGATGCTATGGGTGCCTAGTTCAGATCTTCTTCAATAGCTGGTGTTCCTATCCTTCGGTCACTGTTAGATAACTCACAACTGCCGCCTTCTCCAGGGAGTTGCCTCATGGTCCCCACTCCACCTTCGGAGCAGACCTCAGCCACGAATTGGCTCACTCAGGGATGCTAAGGCAAGTCTGTGGTATAATTTGTGCTTCAGAGCTTCCCATGGGACCAAGCTGAAGCTGATGTCTGCTGAGACCACATTCTTGATTTTCTCCATGCTATATTAATCAGGGTTCTCCAGAGAAACAGAATCAACAAGAGAGGAAAAATGAGAGGGAGGAGGGTTGAGGGAGGAGGGAGAGAGAGAAGGAGAGAGGGAGAGGGACAGGGAGAGAGAGATTGAGATTAGTTATAAGACATTGACTCACAATTATGGAGGCTAAGAAATCCCAACATCTGCAGGTGGTCAACTGGAGACCCAGGAGAGTCAATGGTATAGTTCCAGAGTGAGTCTACAAGAAAGCCAATGATGTAAGTTCCAGTCTAAGTCCAAGTCCAAGGGCAAAGAAAAAAACTGATGTCCAAGATCAAAGACAGGCAGAGAAAATGTATTATCCCTTACTCTACCTTATTGTTCCAGGCATTCAATGGGTTGGATGAAGGAGGGCTGTCTGCTTTACTCAGTCTACCAATTCAAATGCCAGTCTCATCCAGAAACACCAAGAAAGACACAGCCAGAAACATAACCAAATATTTGGGCACCCTGTAGCCCAGTCAAATTGACACACAAAATTAGCCATCGTACCTGCCCTATTCTGTTTTATCTTGTATAACTTCTAAGAGCACTTCCCTCAATAAATCCCTTGAACAAGAATCCCCATTTCAGACTCTGCTTCTGGGAAATGTGACTCAAATAACCTATTGTGTTTCAAGAAGGTTAAACATCAATATTTATTATTCAATCCTCATGGCATAAAGCAGCACAACATGGTGGGAAGCTATCTATCATAACAATTAAAGGCATGGACTTTGAAATAAGACATACCTCACTTCAAATTCTTGGTTCAATACCTGGATTTTATAGATATAAAAAAGCTGGGAGACCTTAGGCCAGGTTTATAACCCTCTCAAACTCAGTTTCCTCATCTATAAAATGAAGCTAATTGTGGTACTCTGATACTTAACCAACTTGTTGTAAGTATTAAACTGGTCCTTCAATAAATATTTGTTGAGTAAATGGAAGGAGACAATGCACCCAGTGTTCATATACCAACATCTGGTACAGAGTATGAGCTCAATAAATAGTCTAATATTATTTAGATATCAGATAGAGTCTGCCCCCTTGAGATCCAGTTAGTTTGGATAGAAACACGAAGACCTATGAAGTCTTTACCAACATTCCGCAAATTCTCAAGGGATTCCATCCTCATGATCTGCCTTCTGGCATCTGTGTCATCTCACCAATCCAAGCATACAACTCCAACCCCTTCCACTTCTAACACACACACAACCTAATTTTCACAAAACTTTAGTAGCTGAGCAGACTTTGTCAAATTGGACTAGGAAAAGACAGGTAGACTGGCTGAGGACATGAAAAATGAAGAAGGGTTCATATCACAGCAACCTGCGCAGCTTTAAGAGATCAGAGAGCACCACAGTTCTTAAAATGTCCTCCAACCCACCACCACGACCTACTCAATTCACTGGCCTCATTACCTTTCTGCCTCCCTCCTTTTTGTGTCTCTCCTCCCTTCCCTCCCTCTCATCTCATTCTTCTTCCTCTTCCGAAAACAATGGCACTTTCCAAGTACCCACTGAGTCCCTAACTCCTGTTCTCAGATTTTCACAAGTAAACCCAAGGCACTAAACAGAAAAGAGGCATGGTGGCTCACACCAATAATGCCATTACTTTGGGAGGCAGAGGTGGGAGATTGCTTGAGGCCAAGAGTTTGCAGTTGCAGTCAATGAGTCATGAGGCGCCACGGCACTCTAGCCTTGACAACAGAGTGAGGCCCTGACTGAAAAAAAGAAAAACCCTTCCCATTAACTAGACCCTCCCTCTTTAAAAGGAAGCTTTTATTAAAACAATGAAATGTTTGTTCCTTCAATATTATGTGCCTAAATCTCAATAAAGATAGATTTTCACCTTCATTTTACATATGAGGAAATTGAGACTGAAAGATGTTAGATCCCTTGCCCAAGTCAAAGAGCAGAGTTAGAATCTGAACCCAAATCTGCTTCCTTCCATGGTCAGCATTCTCAAATACGGAGCAGCCAAAAACCAAAGTCCCCAAGAGGACATTTGGCAATATTCAAGTCTGTAGCAAAAGTCTGTCCCATAACCTCAGCCAGCTGTCCCTCAAGATATGTGAGTATTTTCAAGGGGCTTGGGCAAATAGCATGAATTATTCAGTACAAACTATCAGCCCCATTACAGAAACAATGCCACAAACATAATCCTCCATCTTCTAGGAAGAGGGATTTTCATAATCACTTGAGATGCCATATTCTTTTGATTTTATTTCTCCAGACAAGTTATTTGTGAATGCAGGCTCTTGGAGTCTCTTCTACTTGGAATTATACAACGTAATAGCTCAGTGCATAATGGATTACGTGTTCCATGAGAGTTTGATGACGAACTCAATGAACAGCAATGTTTCAGTAGTGTGCCGCAGATATGGGCAGCAGGAAGTGCAGAGGCCACAGACTGGATCGATACCTATTGTTGAAGGGATTTTAATCCCAATTTCACTCGAGCCCAAAGAAGGTGAATTCAGTTCTCATTACTTAATAATTGTCCCACAGATCCAAACTCATGTCCATTTTATCACTCTTCTGCGAGGATTAATTTACTCCAAAGAACAACGTGCTTGTTTTGTTTATCTTTTTCTCCCCCAGTAGAATTCCTCAGTCACTGAGTTATTCAGGCCCAAACAAGAAAGTAAGTAATGTTCAAATGACGGCAAATTGAAGACTTCAACAACATTAATCAAAGATCACTGGCTCTGAACACATCAGGAAAGAAGTACTCCTACCCTGACAAAATGAGATCCTGGGGTCAACGTTCTTACCACACATCAGTTTTGGGCTCCACATTTAGAAATAATCACCACAGTCTGGAAATGTTGGCAAAGGGAGAAAACTCAATGACAAAAATTTAAAATTTGAGAGCACAAAGTAAAAAAATCTGCAAAGGGACCTCCCTTTAAGGCTACAGCTCTCTAAAATCTCTTCATCAGCTCTCCTCCTTTGGTGAATTTCCCACCGCCTTCATCAGAAATCCCCCCGTCCCCCACCCTTTGGTAAATTTTCTGAGAATTAAAATAACCTTTTAGACAGTCACGGGCTAAAAACTTTTCTCATGACCTTTAGTCTGTTTTCATCCCAAAGGTACCACATATCAGCAGTGTGGCTTTAAATAAGCCATCAGTCTCCTCCCGGGTCAAATAAGAGACTGGCACTCATGCTCTCTAGAACTCCATCTTAGTCCATACGGGCTACTGCAACAAAAGAGTTATAAACGAGGTAGCCCGTCAACAGCATAAATTCATTCCCAACAGTTCCAGAGGCTGAAAAGTCCAAGATCAAGGCGCCAACAGATTCAGTGACTTGTGAAGACCCATTCATAGATGGCACCTTTTTGCTGTGTCTCCACATGGTGGAAGGGGCAAACACGCTTTCTTGAGTCTGTTTTATAAGGATGCTAATTCCATTCATGAGGACTCTGCCAACCTGACCTAATCACCTCCTAGGGGCCCTACCTTCTAACACTTTTGTTTTAGGGATTAGGTTTCAACATGTGAATCTTGGGAGGATGCAAACAATCAGACCGAAACAAGCTCCTCATGCTGGTATTTCATAATTCAGTCAAGTCCAAGGAGAAAACTGGGACACATGAAAATACTTAAGGGCATTAGGTGCAAAGGCCCAGTTCTCAGAAGTTAGTACTGGTTGCGGTGGGGCCACCCACCATATCTCCATCTCTAGATGAAGATTCCTTCCTAAGCTGGACAAGTTGTTTCTACACAAGAGGAAGAACAGAGACTGGGCATTGCATATGCACAGGCAGGCCACCTCCACCAGAAAGTCAACCTCTTCTTAAGTAAAAATGAAACTTTGGGTGCTAGTCTGTTTGGTAAGAGAATGGAAAACATAGATACAAGAGGGTCTATGATTTCTTCTTTATTTCTTTCATTTGAATGACGACAAGACAACTTTAAACAAACGAACTAACATCCCTTTGCAAAGATCCATGAGCAAAATTAACACAGGATTTTAAAGACATTTGTTGAGTGGACCTCAGAAGATACTGAGAATTGGATTCAGAGGATACATCCTTAATTTCACAGGTATATCTGATGTGTGTAAGATCTTCTGGATACCCAGCCTCCGTCTCTCTCCTATCAGCTCTGCTGTCACTCTTTCCTTCTATTTTAAGCCTCATTCTTAACCCTGGTGCCACAGATAAAGCCGGGAACACTCAGGAAGAAGTCCAAGCCTGACTCAGCATGGGCTGGGGATGTGAAGAAGGAAAGCAGGAGGTGGCCATCACTCTACCACCCACGCTGCTGTGTTTGGGGTCAAAGCAAAGGGAGTTCAATCCCCTCCTCCAGGACCATGTGCTCTTTTCCATATCAGGGAAAGCCTCTGGAGGAGGTAGCCTTCACATTGAAGCCCAACTGATATTAAGAGTCAAGCCTGGGAAGTATAATGAATAGCACACTCAAGGGCAAAAGAAACAGCACAACATACCAAAAAGCCTAGAATGTTTAGAAACATAAAGAAAAGCAATGTGACTGGAAAAGAGTTTGTGGGGTGTAGTGTCTCTAGATGAGGTAGAGAGGTGGGCAAGCCAGATGAAACAAAACCTTTGGCTTGTGTTGGGTTCCCTAAATCAGGCTATGCACAAGGGTTTGAATGCAAATCGTTTATTTTGGAGAAAGTACAGAAAAGGCCCAAGAAAGTGAGCCAGGGAGAGAAGCAACACAATATAGGGTGTGTCACGAGCAGCTTTACCTCCATGGGTGACTGGGACTCAGTCCCGTGGGGAGCCCCCGGGACACCACACTGAGCACACCTCAGAGTTCTACCACCTGAGGGACTAGAGCGTTTATCCACCAACTCTTGTCCAGCACTAGTTGATACCCGCTGCTGGGCATTCTCTCCCAAGGAATTTCTGCCTGTGCCAGAGAGTTTCAGGCAGTTCTGGCAGAAAGCTGCCCAAGTACTCAGGTACAGTGAGTCCCAAAGTGGGCATGGGCAGGACATCGACAGTACTTGCAACAGCCTCGGAGATAAATGCAAGGACTTTGAATTTTATTCCAAGTGCAGCAGGAAACCACTGAAGGGTGTTAAGGCTGGACATCGACACTGTCCAATTTCTTCCTTAAGGTGATTGTTCTTCCTACAGTGTAGAGAAAGGTTGGAGGGAGAGTAGCCTTACAAGAGTGGCGGTACCGTTCACTCCAAAACCCCATGTAGTTCAAGGCTAAGGAGTCGTCTCAGCCCTCTCTCATAGAGGCTGAGCCCCAGCATCTCCTGGCCTTATCCACCCTTGCAGTCATCCCTCCTCCTTTGCCTCAGACCGTCTGGGCTCAAATCCTGACGGTCCCACTTAATTCCTATGTGATCTGTGACAAATTACTTAAGTTACTTAAATTGCCAGGGCACAAAATTCTTTCCATAGAGTTTTGAGCAAGAAGTAAAATATTGAAGGCACAGCATAAGTACCTGACACATAATAAGTGGTCAATTAATAGGTACACATTTTATTATGAACGTACAATGAATATCCAAGTATGCCCTTACCACAGGGTACTCCCTTGTGGGGTCAGAAAGAAAATGAAGCTGGAACACACACACACACACACGCAGCTTTGTTTATTCTGATGATCTGTCTGGTTTGAAGTAATCCAAGTCAAGGTTTTCTCCCATTATCCTGAAAAACCGAGTACTGTCTGTATGCACTGTTCCCTGAACATCTAAGAAATTGTTTGACTTATTGTCTGGGTTCTTCAGGATGTCTTCGTGAAGAATGGCAAGCAAAATGTAAGAAATATTAAGCAACCACCTGATATTTCTAGTGCCAAAGTCAAGGAAGAACATTTTCCTCCTATTTTAAAACTATCTCGTAGGGGGAAAAATAGTTGCTTTCTCTAGAATTCAAATGTTATGAGCAAAAACCATTAATATGATGTCTAGGATGGGGTCCCACCCACTGTTTCCCATTGAAATGAGCAGCATGACTTTGGCAGCAATTAAAAGCTATTGGTTTGCCAATAACGAGCTCCTCACCCAAAAGATGAATTAGAGGCTATTTGGGACTTGTTTGGTTTTGACTTACACCCATTCCCCAGCGTCCACAGTTAAAAAGGGGCCAAACACCACATTTCTTATTTATCTAAATGAAAGTGGAAAATTATAGCATGACCCACGCCTCGATTGACCTTTTTTAACAGGTATTATATCTGAAAAACCAGGGGTAGGTGGAAGGTTTCTCATTCCATGACTCCCCTTTGCCCTGCCACACCCTGTGATTACTAAGCATGCAGACTGTGTGGAGACACTTCCATTAGAGAATAATTTAAAGCCCATCAAACTTGGAACTTGGACTTCATCTCTGGACTTCAATTCTGTCATCGGTAAAATGAGAGTGTTGGATTACAGAATGATAAGAAGTCTTTGGACTTAAATATTCTATGCTGTCAGGCGCTGCTAAAGCAATTAAACCAATATTTCCCCCGGAGCGGGGGGCCAAGAGCTGGGGCTTGTATATTTTCCAGAGAGAAATGAAGATGGTGGAAAAGGACTCGAGTCAGGGCACAAAGGGAATAGGAAAGAGTAGCCATTCTTGCTAAGAGGATCTCCAAAAGCCACTGTGAAGAAGTTACATAGTATAAATGAGAAATCAGTCATGTGACACAACCTCCTCTCTACATTAGCAAGATGAAGAGAGGCTCACACCTATAATCCCAGCACTTTGGGAGGCAGAGGCGAGAGGATTGCCTGAGCCCAAGGGTTCGAGACCAGTCTAGGCAACTTGGCGATACCTCGTCTCTACAATAAATCAAAAAATTAGCGTAGTGACACATGCCTATAGTTCCAGCCACTTGGAAGGCTGAGGCAGAAGGATCATCTGAGCCCAGCAGGTCAAGGCTGCGGTGGCTATGAGCGTGTCACTGCACTCCAGCCTGGGCAACAGAGTGAGACTCCAGCTAAAAAAAAAAGAAAGAAAGAAAAGAAAAATGAAGAGAAAAATTGATCTTCTCTATAATTCTAAAGTATCCAAACTTTATACCAGATATTCAGCTTTCAAATTAGTTTCAAAATCGTAGTGCCAAAGTCAAGGATTTAATACTTGTCAACACTCTAAGCATCCTTCTGAACATCCATAAATTTAGCATTTTCTCCAGAGTTTTTATGTCTGAGCACATTCCTTTCATTGTGTTTTTATTTCAAGTTGTGTTCAGTCTCTGCACACCCCAATATTACAAGGATTGTGGTTCTTTTAGATTGTATTTGACAGTTTCTTCCATCAGCTCCATGCTCACACAGACCCACAATGTTCTCTTGCCAACTCCATCTTTTGCAAGAGGAAAAGCAGGATGTTTTAAAAGTTCAGATGGATGGTCAACTTCAGCAAATTCCTTCTTCTCTTTTCTCAACAAATCCACAAAACAGGACAGATAGAGGTACCACTGACATATGCCTAAGCCCAAGCTGTCAAAGTTGGAGATGTAGCAGCCATGTTGTAACAATGATTATGCCTGATGTGGCCAGAGATATTTTGTTCCTGCCATTTTGAAGTTAATATAGGAAGATGATTCTCAGACTTGCACGTGGATCAGAATCACCTGAAGGACTTGCTGAAACAAAGATCACTGCCCTCCCCCACCCACCAAAAAGTTCTTACTCAACCAGTCTAGGATGGGGCCTGAGAACTTGCATCTCTCACAGGTTCCCAGATGCCTGTGGTGCTGTTGGACCAGCAACCCCAGTTTGAAGAATCACAGGCATGGGGAAACCTGAGAGCAGCCAGTAAGTTTCTTTCTTTCTTAAGATAAAATGAAGTCAGAGAAGGAAATCTGGGCTCGTTTTATTTCTTCATCAAATTCAGATCCAATTAACATTTACAGGGTTATGTGAGGCACTGGGTTAAATGCTTTCCAACACTTTTAATTCTCAAAATGACCTGTACTATCACTGTTGTCATCCTCGTTTTAAGGAAAAGCAAATTGAGGTTGCAGAGAGATTAAGTAACTCGTCCAAGACCGCAGAGCTAGTAAGTCAAGGAGCTAGAATTTAAGGTCAAGTCTTCGGACTCCAAGTCTGTCAGGTGACCTCAGGGATGCTGTAAATTCTCGCTCTCTGGGCCAGCCAAAGGGCTCAGAGTAGAAGTTGTAAATGGCATTGATGGAGGATGAGGCTTCACTGCAGGAACTGCAGAGGGGCGTTAAAGGAACTCTCTTCACACACACATCTGGCTAAGTGGGCTAAGACAGACCAATTCCTTCCCCTGTACCTCAGTTCTGCCAACTGTGAAACAGAAGACCGAAATAGCTGCCACCTACCCCCAGCTTGTTCCCAAGAATGAGATAAGAGCTCTCGGCTATTATATAAGAAGCAGTTTTCTTTCCAAATTCTCGACTAGCTGAGAAGTCTGAAAGCCTCCAAATCTTCCAAAGGTTGGGGTCACCCTCAGCCTCCTGAATCTATCACAGTGGTCACCCCATTCTTCTATACTCTACCCCTCTCCTCCAGCCCCAGTGCTGACAAGCTAAGAGCTCAAAGTTCAAAACGTGTTCCCAAAATGATGTGTGTATTTCAAAACTTCCACTTGTTCCTGCGGAGTGACGGACGGATAATTTTTCTGACAGCCCAGCTGGACACATTTTTAGGTGTTCTCCGGATTCCGCCCTCCATCTGCACCTTGCAGGCCCCGGAGGCATATGCTGGCGGCGGCGCCTGCCGAACACACTGGCAGGAGGCGTGTTGCACCTATTTTGTAAGCTTAGAAGGGCTCCTGTCAAGAGCCTCCTCCTCTCAGAATTAAGAATCACGCTGTGCTTAGTTGGTCTCATCTCAACTGAGAGAAATGCTCAGGTTCCGCATTAGTCAACGACTGAGCCATCCAGGGAACATATAAGAGTTCTGGAGGCAAAGTGAGCAAATAAAAGATTGATTTCCTTTTGTTTCCTTTTCTTGACTTTGTGTCTCCTAGACATGGCCAGCCTCCCTTTCTCCCAATCGCTCCTTGTTTATTAATGGAGGAGAGCACGACCCTGAAAGCTACGCCCTTGCTCTGAAGTTCTGACTGTAATGGAAACAGTGGCCAGGGGGTGAAGTGTCACTGTGGTTATCTCCTGATCAAGGACAGTATGACTGAGAGAGAGAGCAGCCAGAGTCTCTGCCTGTCACTACACGCCTCAGTCCGCCTCCACTCTCTGCCCTGCCAGTGGCTAATTGATTTGTGAAAGTGCTTGGAGGTAGTCTGGGTGAGAAAGACACTTTGTATCTGCTTACAACAAATCCTCAGAGGAACAAAAAATCCATTTCATGCACAAACTCCCCTGCTTGACTCCTTCCTCCCTTCAATTCCCAATTAGCTACCTCTTCAGCACCCAAAGAACTCAATAGATGAAAAATCTTCTGACGGCCAGGTCCCACCAAACAAAGAGATTGGCGCATGAAGAAAAGAAACCAAAATCAATGACAAAATGAGGGACAGAGAAGCAGGCAGTGAGGAGGAAAAGTGGCTCTGTGGCTGTTAGGCCATTAAGACAAGAACCAAATCCAAAAGTCAACAAGTTCCAACAGCGACCAGTAAGAGGGTAGCTCTTGCAAAGGCAGATCCTGGAGTGCAGACTCCTTTCAACTTCATCTAACACCAAGAAGTTCTAGAAGGCCGACTTTTTTTTAACCTCCAGCGAACAGTCTAGTGTTTCTATACACAGGCTCAGAAGTCTGCCAGTCTTCTGTTAATCCAACCCCCAAAATGGACCAAAGGGTTGATTCGGGGTTCCAACTGGGAACAGCACTTGCATTTTGACTTTCCAGCTCAGCACCTGCCTTCAGCGACTTTGCTTTTCAAAAAGAGTTTGCATTTGCCAGGGCTGCTGAGAAAGTTGAAGGAATATTGATAACAGAACTGAGCTTTTATCAAAAGTTGCTTCTTGTAAGTGAACTTGGCTCAGACTCAGAGTTCTTCCCCTCTTGCTGATTGACCCCCAGGTTATCCTTGGGTCAAAGCCAGTAGAGTCATTCCTGAGCCTTTTTTACATGCAAATGTTAAATTTTTTTGAAGAGCTGGGATAAGGAGGCGAAATTCATTCAGGTATTCTCTCAGTATTGATTGCATGCCAGAAATGTACCAGACTCATAAGTAAAACTTTGTTTTGGGGGAGTCACTAATTGTAATGCTTGTTCTGCAGAAGTCACCAGTCCATGGTTTTGAAGCGGTATGCTGTGAGCTAGGAGATGGGGAGAGAAACTCAAGGAACCTGCTTCATTGCCCATAAGTCTCCTTCTTCAATGCCCATAAGTTTCATGGTGCAAGGAGAGTGGAGAGCATTCTGGAGCACTGAGTTATTTTCAAACTGCTAACCACATAAAATTGCTTTGGCAACTCATATTTCAGTGGCTTAAATCCGGTACAACATGGAACAGCCTATGGCTTTCCAGAACTATCTACATTCAGAACCCATTAAGCACAACCTCACTTAATGAGTTTGGAATATTTTCTAAAATATCTACCTATGTAGCTGGGAATTTTTTTAATGACTTTTAAAGATGCTTGGAGCCCCCCTCCCCCCCTGCTGGGCTCTCTCAGCTCTCACAGGTATCCAGGCAAGACCGACATCAAAAACCAGCCAAAAACGGATAGATCAAGTATTTCTTGTCTAGATTCATAGGATTCAAATCTATCCTTCATTGGTGTATAGACAAAGTAGTGCCATTATAATTTTAAAAGAGGTTGTATTTATAGTCTTTACAGGTTTCTAAAACATTTCATCATTTACAAGTATTTTCCAGGCCAGGCATGGTAGCTTACAACTGAATCCCAGGACTTTGGGAGACCAAGGTGGAAGGATTGCTTGAGCCCAAAGTTTGAGACCAGCCTGGGCAGCATAGTGAGACCACTTCTCTACAAAAAATCTTTGAAATTAGCCAGGCATGGTGATGCACACCTGTAGTCCCAGGAACTCGGGAGGCTGAGGCAGGTAGATTGCTTGAGTCCGAGAAGCTGAGGCTGTGGTGAGCCAAGATCATGCCGCTGCACTCCAGCCTGGGCAACAGAGTGAAACCTTGTCTCAAAATAATAATATTAATAATTTTATCACTTACTTAAAAGAACATTCAATATTCATCCAACAAATACTTACTAACACACCTTCACCCACCTTAGAGGTATTCCTAGTACCTAGTACTTGGCAGGTGAAGAATAAGATACAATCTCTCCCTTCAGGAAGTCCAGAGTCCAGTAGGTGAGAAAACAATTCAACAATAATTACAGAAGACATAAGTGCCATTGAAAAACATAACGGTATAATGGTAGACAGAAGGAAAATAGATATATCAAAAATTCAAAGTTTAAAATGGTATTGAAGAGTTCCAATTTGCTAATAAGGATGTATGCACAGATAAAAACAAGCAAATGGTTTTGATGACAGTGGCAAGGCTGGAGGTGGTGGCAACTGTGGTGGGCGGGCTGCTGGCAAGAGAGATGTGATGATGGTAGACTTCAGAAGACTTGGAAATGTGCTGTCTGATGGCAGTTGGTGTCATTTCTTGCTACAGTACAATTCTCAGCCATCCCTGAGACCTCTGTCTTCATAGCCTGACATCCCAGTGGTTCTCGATAGAGACAATATCCATCCAGCCACAGCAACAGCCACCACAAAGTAGTCGGAGTGACTGCCTGTTTGGTAACAAACCATGTGCTGAAGAATTGACAGCCTGGGGTCACTTAGAGATGCACCCAAACACCAAGAAATCCAAAAGGATTGGATTCTCTGCTCAAACCTGCCTTACAATAGTTGAGCACCATTTGCATGAACAGGAGTAACAACAGTAACTGAGGAGGGCGAGAAAGCCAGGAAGGGGAGGAAGAAACCAAACATGAATTGAAAGCAGATGACACGAGGCCCTGGCTCATGTAGCCCTGCAAGAAAGGCCATGAAATAACTTTCTTGCAGAAGGGTAACTATCGGAAAGAAGAAAAAAAAAATCATTGCAATAAATCCTAGCAAAAGCCAACAGAAGAAAATGCTGGACAATGTGTTGGATAAATATTCGGTAAGGTTGATCCACCTCACTGAGTTGTAAAGAACAACTAATAAAAAAAGATTGTCAAGGACACTGCAAACATAGAAGAACCAACCAATAATAATACCATTAATAATAAGGGAGCGCCTAGGAACTAAACCAATTCCATCAAGACCAAAGATGTTGAGCAACTAGCACAGAAATAAAGAAAACAGATATGACTGTCTGGAGGCAGTCCAAACAAATGAGAACCAAAATACTTTTTTGCTCTTAATTTTTAAAAGGAAGGCAAGTTTACAGGGTATAGGACTATAAATAAATATTGGCCGACGGGCTCTTGCTTTTCCCTGGAGACAGCTCCCTGTGAAATGACTTCCTAGACAGGGGAGGTAAAGAAACTGGAGGCCCCTAATCTTCCTCCTCTCCTCCCTAGAGCTCACAGTCCACAACAGGACGCCTTTCCTCCCTAGCCTCCGACAGTTTGGGATTGGAAGAAATGCTGGAAGGAATCCAGAGCTGTGGGTTCATTTCATTCTTTCAGTCCCTGCTTCTGCCAAATGCCGACAATCACAAACAAATGTTTCCTTCACAAATACTTTCTTCTAGATGAACATTCTGCTCATTTGGGTCACTTATATGGATGTGAGTTTGAGAAACACTTTCTAAATCCCCAAGGTGACAGGATTTCCAAGTAATGATAATGATTATTTAATGTCATCATCACCACGGGCTTCCTGGGCAAATGAAATGCTCGCTGGGTCTAAAGCATTCACTCCAGTGAGGTCAATTAACGCTTTCCAGGGTACCAGATTTCCCGTTGGGGCCCTGGAGAAGGTAATTCATTACCCAGGCATTCGCCACCCCCAGCGCTTCTGTCTACCAGCAAGGTCTCCAGTTGCTTAAACTGCCAGGCTTCTCAGCCAGTGTGAGGAAGGCCAAGCGAGACAAGAAGACGCTGAGAAGGTCCGGGCTGGGTGGATATTTTTAGTCATCTGAAGACAGTCCAAGAGCGATAATCATCATCGTAATGACCCACGTGATGCAGCCCATCTTCCTTTTCAAAGCACTTTCATCATGTAAATCATCCCCTTTGATCCTCACAATCATCCCTGAGGTATGCAAAGCAGGTATTACTATAGTCAGCACCTGGCTATGGCAGCAAGCAGGGCATAGACAAATGGCCTGGAGGTAAGCCCAGAAGACACAGGGAAACAAGAAAGGGTATAGCAGGAAGAGAGGACAGATCCCAAAGCCAGTAGCATCAGAAGCATTGAGGGTCTGGGACCAAGGCTCTCGTAGGGTGAGGTTGAACTTCAACACACAGAGATAGAAATGTGAAGAGGCCAAGGGTCTGATGGGGTAGACCAGGTTTAAAAGATTACCCAGTGATTATTTACTGTTTAAAAGATTATTGTTTCTAAGGCCAAAATCAGGAAAAATGGAAACTAAAGCGGACCAAGTGTTTGCGACTTGTGGAGGTTTTTTCTATAGATTATTAACTAACTAAATCTTCACAACTAGTCTAGGCAAGACAGGTATTATCAACCCATTTGCTTACAGATAAGAAGACTTAGGCTTCTCAGAGTTTAAGCAACCAAAGAACTTGCTGGTAGACAGCACCACTGGGGGAGGAGAATGCCTGGGTAATAAGTTCTCCAGAACTTCTAGAATGAATTACCTTCTCAAGGAACATATGCTGTTTGCCTAAGGTTACATCCCTTCTAAGAGGTGGAGATGAGATTTGAGGACTAACAGAGAAAAAAAAGGGACAGAATGCTGGAGGCACTGGCCAAGAATGGCTGAGCCCTAAGTTGCGGGCAGCAACAATAAGAGCATCCGGAAAAAAAGTTTGAGAACAAGAAATGAAAGCTTCGTGAGTCCTGGGCTCTCTGTGGACTTCCTGTCCAGAACATCACCCACTCCCAAAGTGTATCAGAGGCTGGGCTCTGAAAGGGCACATCTGACTGAGGTAGGAGTGAGGGAGTAACCATTGCAGGATGATTCCTGGCAATTGTCCCCCATTTACAGATGGATAAACTGAGTCCCAGAGAGGAACGTTCACAGAACAACAGTTGGAGAGAAGTTGCCTTTCTCCTTTAAGAACAAGGGGTGAAGGTACACTGCCTGAAAACACAGAAGAATGGGAGAATCGTGGTAACCAGTGAGAAGTTTACCTAAAGGGTTAGGTTAAACCTGGTTAGAGCCAGAGATGGTGGAAGGAAATAGAATGCTTAGAGCCAAAGGAACATAAAAGGAGGCATAGAATACCTCAAACTAGAAACTTTCTCTGAGCTTCACCTGTAAAACGGAGTCGATAAAATCTACCTTATAAATAGTTATAATAATGACATATATAAAGGATCTGAATGGTTATTGTTATTCTTAAGGATTTGAAAGAAGGTCTGATATGGAGGTAGACGGTCTCTGGGGAGGTTAACATAATAGACAAGAATTAGTACTTGGAGTGATCCTCTCTGTAGTTAATAAAATATTTCTGTTGACAACCTACTTTCACCATTTCTTGTGAATTCAACCTCTGTCATCAGCAAGACGTGATTCTAAGAAGCACATAGAAAGTTATCTCAGTGACCTTTTCCTTCTTCAAGATTTATAGAACATGTTTTTTCTGAAAAGCCATGAGCCATTCTACTTTAAATAAAGATTCCTCCTGGAGGTAGCATTCGTCAAAGGCAATAACATTCTGCCTGACCTTCTGAGCATGTAAGGGGTCACATCCGGTAACAGTATATGAAGACTTCAGCCAAAGTGCCTTCATTCTCTCAAAAAGATTTGCCCAAGAGAGCCTATACACACTCATTTCTGAAGTAACTCCACGTGACTCCATGCCCAAGGAAGAGATGTGACAATTTTAAGTAACGTCATTTATAGAGCCACCTGAAAAGGTGCTTAGACAGGTTCATCTTACAACCCAGAAAAATCCAGAGAAGCTTAGAGGTAGCAAGAACCACGTAGACCACCAGGTCTCACCCCTAACTCAAACCTCACTGTTCACTGTCCTTCCAGAGCTAACGTGGGACTTCAACCAACAAACATGGGCTTGGGGAAGCTATTTCTATAAAGTGCTCAGAAGACTCTCGAATTTAAATCCAAGAGGGCCAGAGATGCTGCCATCTGCAACAACACGGATGAAGTTAGAGAACATTACACTAAGTGAAGCAAGCCAGACACAGAAAGAAAAACTTTGTGGTCTCACTTACACATGAAAGCTTCTTTTTAAAAAAAAAATCGAATAACATAGAAACAAAGAACAGAAAAGTAGTTATAGAGGAAATGTAGAACAAAGGGTACAAAGCTGAAGCTATGCAGGATGAGTAAGCCTGGAGATCTCATAAGCAGCGGGAGGACTATAGAGAATAATATTGTATTGTGTACTGGGAATTTGCTGAGAGGAGATTTGAGGTACTCAAAAAAAGGTAACTGTGAGATAGTGGATTTGTTAAGCTGCTCAATTGTAGTAATCACTTCACTATGTATATGTGTATCAAAGCATCACATTATACACCTTAAAGTTACACAACAGGGATAGGAAGAGGATGAATTAAAAAGTGCTTATCTGTCTCCTTGGGAACACCTTCGAGTAGGGGCGTACCAGAATTGACATGTCTCTTACTTGAGAGGTGTCTGTTGCCCTCATTAGGTTTGATTACAAAATCGATGACCCAGCAATTTCCCCCATTGAGAATGTACCCAGAGGAACTCAAATCATTCTACAAAAAAGCTACCTGCACACGTGTGTTTGTTGAAGCTCTATTCACAATAGCAAAAACATGGAAACAACCGTGTTGCCCATCGATGCTGGACTGGATTTTTTAAAATGTGGTACATATACATAATGGAATATTATGCAGCCATAAAGAAGGACAAATATATGGACTTCACAGCAACTTGGATGGATTTGGAGTCGATCATGCTCAGTGATTTATCACAGAAACAAAGAACAGAGTTCCACATGTTCTCACTCATAAACGGACCTTGAACAATTATAATGCTATAGGAAAGCAATTGGCAGTAGTGGGAAACTGTCAGGGGAGGTGGGATTGGCAGTTGAGGGAAATTGCTAGGGGAGAGAGGAGCATACCTCATCAACAAGGGTACCTGCATGATCAATGTTTGTACACCTAACCCTGAATTGTACTCCACATCTTTATAATAAACATTTTAAAAAATAAAAGTTCATGCTCAAAAAAAAATCACAAAATTTGATCATGATCCTATTGATCATGATCATATTTGATCATGATCACTCTCGAAGTGCTCTGGAAATTGTCAGTGGTTTACATGAAGTGGCCCTGAGTGTCCGGAGCACCCTGAAACTGTATCAAAATTGCACCTATTCCCAAATATTTTTCAAATGAAAAGGCACCCTTGTGTTCACCTCACTCTGTGCACTTTGCTGTTGGTGTGACAAGGCATTTCAAGATGCTCTGGCTTTTTTTTTTTTTTATTTGATGATTACTGGCTACAAATCCTAAGTTCTTAATTGTATATATCTATGGTTTGTATAAAGAACAAAACAACCGAGACACACTTGATGCTCCTGTTGGCGTCGAGACTATGGGTTGATGCCTTTGGAGGGACCATAGCTCAGGGCGTGCACTGTGAGGCCGAACCTGTGAACACTGTGGTGAGCATCCATGTTGCTCCAGGTTGTCTTGTTTTGTACACAGTGGCACAGCACTCTGCTGCCATTCTTAGCTGTGGACAAAAGAGGGGTCGGCTGGCACGAGAAGTCTTTGGGTTTTTGTTTTGTTTTGTTTTTTAGTTAAGTGTGGTAGCTTTGAAACAAACTAGAACTCTTCATTGTCAGGAAAGTGAAGAGCCACTGCACCAATGAAAGTTCAAGAACCTTCTGTACTTAAACACGATTTGCAACATTCTGTTATTTTTTTTGCTTGTTTGTTTAGAATGCTGAAATGTTTTTGAAGTTAAATAAACAGTATGACCTTTTTTTAAAAAGGTATACAATAAAAAATGAATAAATACAATAGAAGTGAACTAGAGCAGGAGTAGAAGACCAAACACTTCACATTCTCACTTACGAAAGGGAGCTAAACCAGGGATCTGCTAAGACACAGAGAAGGGTATAACAGACACTGGAGACTCAGAAAGCAGGAGGGGAAGGGGCAAAGGGACAGAACAGAATCTCCTGTCAGGGACAATGTGCACAGCTGGGAGTGCTGGGTACACTTAAAGCCCAGACCAAAACTATTTGTGCCCCCAAAGCTGTAGAAATTTTAAAACTTTTTAATAAAGAATATAAGTAAATAAATACAACAGTACCCAGAGCCACTAAATCACTCACTCAAAGTCTCTTCAACGCCCCTAATCCTCTTATTCTAGTATTATTTTGAGTGTCCATATTTTGCATTAAAATAGTCTTTTTTTTTTTTTTTTTTTGAGTTGGGGTCTCACTCTGTCACCCAGACTGGGTGCAGAGGCTGCTCCCAGTCACTGCAGCCTCCGTCTGCTGGGCTCCGGCAATCCTTCTGCCTCAGGCTTCCAGTAGCTGGAACTACAGGTGTGCGCTACCACACCTGGCTAATTTTTGATTTATTGTAGAGATGAGGTCTTGCCAAGTTGCCCAGGCGGGTCTTGAACCTGCAGGCTCAGGCAATTCACTCACCTTGGCCTCTCAAAGCACAGAATTACAGGCTGAGCCACCGAGCCTGGCTAAAATAGTCTTATACTCATAGCCTTGCAACATGTCACCTTGTGAAGAGCCCCGGCATATTCTCTTGCTCTCTGCCGGGTCCCCTCCACACGCCCAGCCCTGGCCCACCCTCCAAACACAGACCCAGCATAAGCCATGGTCACTGACCTCCAGATGACCCACCCTCTAGGCCCTCCCATTTGCCAAGTGAAGACAGAGCAGGACCGAAGCCTAAAGGCAGACCAGATAGGCCCCAACTCAGCCCAGCCCCTGTCCTCTGTCACCTGGCCAGCACTGTTTTGCCACAAGGCGTCACAAGTGGACATTAGTCTACTTAAGATTCAAAGGGGAAGGCCAACTGGCTGCCAGGTGCTGGCTAAGGAACCAGGACCCCTGGCAGGCTATAACCAGCTGCAGCCACTTCCAAGGACGTGAAAGGGGCTACGGAGTACACTTTTGGCTTCCAGCCTCACAACGCAAGGTGGAATGCCAGGGCCTCTGTCACGGAGTCAGGCCAACCTTGGGTGCGCTTGTTCAAGTAGGAAGTGGGCTCTAACTCACCCATAGGTTAGCCTGGAAAATGTCACTAAAAACGTTCAGTGGAATTTGTTTTAAGATTCTCAGTCAGCACAGGTTATCCAAATGAAACAAAGTCATTGCCTGCTCTCCAGTAAGTCTTACCTTTCTGTCATCTCAGGATTGCCCACGATATGAGGATAAGGCTTATGTAATGTTTGCTTCAGGTGACTTAATCATCATTAGAAATGGAGAAGGGGCCGGGCTTGGTGGCTCAGCCTGTAATCCCGCGCCTTTGGGAGGCTGAGGTGAGAGGATTGCTTGAGCCCGCGGGTTCGAGACCCACCTGGGCAGCGAGACCTCATCTCTACAATAAATAAAAAAATCAGCCCGGCGTGGTGGCGCACGCCTGTAATTCCGGCTACTCGGAAGGCTGAGGTGGAAGGATCGCC
>NW_007192340.1:54884-101450 GCF_000164805.1 Carlito syrichta
AAAAAAAAAAAAAAGAAATGGAGAAGGGGGTGGGGGAGCCAGGGACTCAGTGGGTTCTTTCCGCCTAAATGCCTTCAAAGCAGCCAACCACTTGGCCAGGCTTAACCCTAACCACTAGAATGGTCTCTCTCTCTCTCTCTCTCTCTCTCTCTCTCTCTCTCTCTCTCTCTCTCTTTTTAGAATGAGTGATCGTCAAACTAGAAATGGGGAGAGGGCTTGGAGAACAGGGGGTGCCGTGGAGTCTACCAAAACTCTGCAGCCAAAAACCCTCCTCCTCTGCTTCAACACAAAAGAGAAGTGGTTTTTAGAGCACAACCTGAGAACAAGCTGTGTGCGGCCTAAAGGTGGCAGGGACAGGGAGAGCCCAGCTGGCACTCTCCCCAGCAGAATGAGCAGCCGGCGGAATCGTTAACTAACTGACAGGTCTCTCCTGCCCCCCAGTGCCCTTGGCCGCCCAAAGTCCCCTCTGAGCCTGTGACTGCAGAGCTTTCCTCCAAGTCGGCTTCTTCTGTGTCCTGTTCCCTCAGAGCACGCATTTTCCAAGGTAACCCCTAGCTAATCTCATCTCATCTCATCTGAAGGAGTTAGTATTATTGGATTAATGCACCAGTACTCCTAGAAAATACAATTTGCATTCTAGAGACACATGGGCTTAAACCTAAGGAGTGGGAAATTCCAGTACCCTGGCAGGATAGGAAGGGAGGTGAGTTTGCAAAGGATGGGAATTTCAAGACCAAATTTTTTTTTAATTTTTTTGAGTTGGAGTCTCACTCTGTAGCCTAAGCTGGAGTACAGTGGCACGCTCACAGCCACCACAGCCTCGACCTGCTGGGCTCCAGCGATCCTTCCGCCTCAGCCTTCCGAGTAGCTGAAACTATGGTCACATGCCACCACACTCAGCAAATATTTTTATTTATTGTAAAGACGAGGTCTCGCCAAGTTGCCCAGGCTGGTCTCAAACCCCGAGGTTCAGGCAATCCTCTCACCTCCGCCTGCGATTACAGGCATGAGCCACTGCGCCGGGCAAGACCAAAGACTTAGAACAGCCTTGCCTATTCCTACAGCTGGGAAGGTTTTGAGTTTCACTTTGTAAAAACTACCAACACATGCCTCTATATAATCTTTTTTCTTTTTCCTCACTTCCTCAGAACTAATGAGTTTAGAGACTCTGGGCTTTCTTTGAGCAGGGCAACAATAATGGTTGGTGATGCCAAACTACTTCATTCGTGGGTTTTTTTTTTTTTTTTAACTTTAAAAATAACCCTACCTCCCAGTTATCTCCAGGAACCATGATTCTTATATTTAATTCTTTTTATTTTGATCTCTTTTTTGGTAAATGTGAAAAGGTACTTCAAAGTGAGAACTCTTAGAACAGCTATCATTTACTGTATATATGCTACATCTATATAGCATACATATGTGCTAAGCCATTTATATACATTGTCTCACAACCCTATGAACGTAGAAGTTACTGTTTCCATTTTTCAGGTGAGAAAACTGAGATGCCCAGAAGTTAAATAAACTTAGCTAAGACCACATAGCTGAAGTGTTAGAGGAAGAATTCAAATACAACTCTGTCTATATCCAAAGCCTATCCTCTTAATCACCATCTTTTCCTACCACCTAAGGGAAGAAGGAATGAGAAGAAACACCTATCTATCCACCATCTTGAGCTTTTCAACTTTACAGCATCTACCCTAGCAATCCACCAAGCCTGGTCTCCGGACCAGCGGCGGCGGCATCATCTCCCAGGAAACTTGTGAAAAATTGCAAAATTGGAAGCCCACTTCAGCCTTAAAGAATCAGAAGCTCTGGAGATGGGGCCCAGCAGACTGGTGGTTTAACAAGCCCTCCAGGTGATTCTGATGCTTGCTTAAGTTTGAGAACCAATAAACTAAGCCATCGGTGTGAATTCTTAAAGTTTTGAACACGGCTCCACCACCATTCCTTTTTAACATCCATTCCTTCAGTAACTCCTTTTCAGTTAGAAACTTGCACATCATTTTATTGCAACTCCAGAGAGATCTGAACAAACAAACATCCTTGGCATATGCCTGACAGGTGTGCAACATTGTGAATGGAAATAAGGTAATTAATGCAAAACAGTTTCTCAAAATCCTGTAAGGTAACCTAATAAGACTGACTTTAAAAGCAGTGTCATGGGTGTTTCTGAGTTTGAAAAGAAGGGAAGGAGGTATCTAAATTGGTTATACCTAATCGGTTCCCAGTAGTCCACTCCCTGCTTGAGCAAAAGTATGTGGAACATTGTTAAAAATGCCTGTAGGGCCCATTTGTTGAGGGTCTAAACAGTGCACCTCACCCTTCCTCTTTGTTCTGTGCTCTTTCTTAAATCAAAATAAAGCAGAGAGGCCAGCTTTGGCCTGGGGAACCCAACCAGTCTGAGGTCTCCCACTCCCTCATGTGGAGAACCTCTGGGTAGCAGCCCGGCATGCGTGTACCTGTCCTCATGGCTCAGGTCTGGAAAGTCCATTTCCAGGAAGCAGGTTCTACATTCAGTTGTTTAAACCCCTATGTCTGCCATTCCCTCGGAGCTTGTTCAATATTAGCCTACACGTAGAGAATGGTATAATGGACATTGAAGACTCGGAAGTGGAAAGAGGGAAGGGGTGGAGGAACTAGAAGTCAGTCACCTGTCAGGTACAAAGTACACAGACCAAGGTTCTCAGACCAAGGTTCAGCCCTGCACCCTCCGCAGGAGTTACTCTGGCGGAAAACAGTTTGGACTCTATAGCCACGTGGGCCAGTGGTGCAATCCCAGCTCAGGGACTTGCCAGCTCTGTAGTCGGAGATCCTCCCCGCATGCCTTGGGACAACATAAAGGGACACCCCCAAAAAAAGGAATTATTTTTTTGGAGGGAGCGCCCCTTATGGTACAGGCCGTCCCCACCAGGTAAGTATTCTTAGGAACCGTTAGCATCAGTGTACAGCGAGCATTGTAAGAGGCTGCGTTTAGCTTAGGGGAATTTTTTTTTTTTTTGGAGATTCTTTCAACACGTTTGCCCATCTCAAGATGGGTGAGGTACAAGCATAATTGCCCACACCACGCTGATTGTTCAAGAGTTTTTGACCAAAAATGGCTATCATCCCATCTCACCCCAAGCAATGCTTTTTTGTTTCCTCGGGTGAAAAAAAGTCCTCAAAGGGAAACATTTTGCAGATGTGGAACATGGTGAACACTAAGCGGCATCAAAATTGAGGCCGTTAAAAATTGTTTTGAGCGGTGGAAAAAGCATCTTGACAGGTGTGGCATCAGACAGAGAGTTCTTTAAAGGTGACTGAAATTTATACATGTAAGGATAAAGACACAATTTTTTATAAAGAAATACCGGGGCTTTGCAGGGGTGTCCCAACCTTCATACTTTGCCTTCTTGCGCCTTGGTTTCCTGAACTGCGTTGGTTGGGAAGGAAAGGGCAGAAATAATATCAAACAGATGAGAATAAAAAGTCGTCGAACATAGCGGTCTGGCTTCACCAGATTACGTCAGGAGATGCTAAATGAATGTCAGTGCTCTTCCTCTTCCCCCTGTAAAGTGATAAGACAGATTTTCACCTGGCCTTTTGGAAGCATTAGCTTCAAAGAGTAATCACCGGGAGTCATATAAACCGGAGTTTTGGGCCCTGTAGTCTCACACAGATATCCCAGGGAACCCGAGATGTGTGTGTGTGTTCTCTAATCTTGAAACACAGGACAAGGCCAGGTTGCCTCACGTCTCAAAGAAAGGGGAAACCATAATCCCAAAGTCTGGGTTGGATCACAGGCTTTCTCCTAAAACCTCTGGAGAATGCTGGATTATCTGCCTCCCCACAACCCCCCCCCACATAAACACACCCACTAAAAGTAGACAAATGCAGTGGTCAGCTAACTCCTAAATACTCAGGGGAATGACACAAATCAAAGGCCGAGAAGAGAAACGCCACACTTGATGTCTGAGGGTTACGTTAAAACCTTTTTTCCAGGGATGTTTTTATTTTTTCCCTAAAGGAGAGCGCCCTCTGCTGGCGAGTTAACACTCTGCTGGGAAAGGGCCTGATGCCAGGTCATCCGGGTCAGACAGTCCTTCTGGGCAGTTTCTTCATTTTCAGGCAGCAAATATGTAATTTGTCATCAATTGGCTACGTTTTCATCCATGATAGCAACAGATCCTAGTATTATTGAATGATTGTTGATGGTATAAAACCCAAAGTTCATAAAACCCTCTTGGCTGGCCGGCTTACAGTTTTCTACAGCAAATGGGGGGCGGAGGGGAGACAGAAAGGATACGAGAAACTTCTCCCCCTCCTCCATAATACATGGATAATCTAGAAATGTTTCACGCAGAGGGCTTGGCTCGGTATTTAAGCTGTAAACACACCACATAGTTTAGAATAGATTGCAAACTACCTAGATGACCATCAAGAGAAGATGAGGGTATCTAGGTTTGGTGCATCCAAACAAGGGAATACTATACAGTTTAAAAAATAATAATAAGGAGGAAGTTCATTCGGTAAGGCTATGAAAAGATCTCCATATCTTTAAGTCTGCAATGAAAAAGTATAGAAACAATATATATAATATGCTGTCATTTGTGTAAAAAGATATATTTGTATTTGCTTCTACATGTATAAAATAAAATATTTCTAAAAGTTTGCACAAGGAACTAATAGCAGTGGTTATATGTTTATAGGGGTGTGAGAACTGCAGGAATGGAGGAGAAGAATGAGACGGAACTTTTTACTTTGTTATCTATGCTGACCTTTAATGTGAATGTTTTATTTTTTTATACATGTTTTTTATTTTAAAATTATGGGGTACAGTTAAGGGTTAAGTATACAAATATGCATTGTGCAGGTACTCTTGTTGATGAGGTGTACCCCCATCCCATCCCCAGACAGATATTGACTATCGTTAATCCCACCTCCCTTTCCCTCCCTGCTCCCCCCCATAGTTTCCCGCCACTGTCAATCCTTTTCTTATAGTATTACAATAGTTGTTCAAGGTCCACTATGAGTGAGAACATGTGATACTCAGCTCTTTGTTTCTGTGAGAGATCACTCAGTTTTATAAACTCTAATTCCATCCAGGTTGCTGCGAAACCGAAATGCACGGGCCATAAGAGATAAGATAGACAAGTGGGACCTCATTAAACTGACAAGCTTCTGCGAAACCAAAGAAACCATCAAGAGAGCAGGAAGACAGCCCACAGACTGGGAAAAAGTATTTGCCAACTCCATGTCTCACAAAGGCCTAACATCTAGGATCTACAAGGAACTCAAATGTGCTGAAAAGAAAAAAAAAAAAACAACCCCATTACAAAGTGGGCAAAAGACATGAACAGTCACTTCTCAAAAGAAGACATACGAGCAGCCAACAGATATGTGAATGTTTTAATCAATCAAACAAGAAGTCATTTTTGAAATGACAGCCAGAATGAGCATGAAGTCTGCCTTTACTGAATACTTTAATAAAATCTACTTTTATTTAGCACTTACTATATGCCATGCTGCATACTAAATACCTTGCATGTACTTAACCCTCCCAACCACCCTGTAAGGTATCATTTTTATGATCCACATTCTAGAGACAAGGAAACTAAGGAACAGATGGGTTATTTGCCCAGGTTTACAAAGGAAAGACCTCCAGACAGGCTGATTCCAGACTTCCTGCACTAACACTGTTCTATACAGCTGCCCCAGAGAAAGATCCTCTAACACAATAAATATTAGAGAATGTTGTCAGTAAAAAATCCTAGGAACAGTGGCTCACGCCTGTAATCCCAACACTGTGGAAGGCCAAGGCAAGAAGATTGCCTGAGCCCAGGAGTTTGAGAGACCACCCTGGGCAACATGACAAACCTTGTCTCTACAATAAATCAGAAAATCCAGCTGCGCCTATAGTTCCATCTATGAGGGAGGCTGAAGCAGAAGGATCACCTGAGCCCAGCAGATTGAGGCTGGTAGCCATGATCATACTACTGCACTCTAGCCTGGATGACAGAGTGAGACTCCAACTTAAAAAAAACCCAAATTACCAATCTTATTATCTAAATCTTCCATAGATAATTGCCAGTGTCCGTGATTACTTAATTTTTCAAAATAGTATTTTTCTTTGCCTCTGACCTCCCTGACTTCCTCATTTAAATAGCTAGTATAATCATCAGTAAACATTTCCTTGCCTTGTTAGTAAACTAACTTTATTTGGTCAAATATTCACACTTCTCACAGCTCTTCAGGGAAGATTTTTAACATCAGCATTCTGTGAAAAATAACTCTGCTTTATTCAACTCCAATCTGCATAATTCCTTCAGAAGTACTAATGTCATGCTTTCTGCTTAATAAAAGTGTTCTTCTTTTTGTAAAATAAAAAAAAAAAATCCAGGAACCTTAGTTAAGACTTTGGAGAACCCCTTTACTGGTGGTCTTACACACGAGATTTCCTTTGAATAGATAAACACCTACACTGTTACTCACAAACATACAATCATATTCTCACACACACACTCATACATTCTCTCACACTCACGCACCCTCTCACACGCTCAGGCACTCCTCCATTCTCACACCCACTCATTCTGATCACACACACGATGATAGCCTCCCTGGCTCCAGCCTCTCCTCGCCTCTGTGCCACCCTGAACGTTGGTCCTGGTGTGCTTCAGCCCAAGATTGCTGGGCCTGGCTCCGGCCCATGCTTCCTTGGCCACTCTCCTCCTCCTCCCTCTGCATAAACCTTTCCCAACAAAAATACATACGGGTGTTCCTATTTCTACGCCACACAACTCTCTTATACCTCCTCAATGTGCTCCGTGTTACCCGGTTCCATCTTTATTCCCCCTGACAACAAAGATTTTCTCTTCCTTGGGACCTTAAGAAGGAAAGATTGTTTTTCCGTTTGGCTTCTGTGTCCAACTCCCCTGCTTTCACGGTGAATGAAGAATTTCATGCGATTTAGTTTTGACAGGAAACCAGTACTGCCGCCTCCTGCCTGGAGAGCACTCACCCTCCCAGGACAAGCTGGGGCGCACCCCCTCCCAGCCCTGGAGGATGCACAACCATGGTGAGGCCAACGTTGTGTTCTGCCAACAGGCCATTTGGTGTCCCTGGAGCACTGACCTGCAAATACGCTAGATGCAAAACCATCGAAAAGGGATAATGAGATAGAGCATTTGACGTGTGCCCTTTAAATTTCTTCTTGGGTCCGCTCCCACTTTCGAACATAACAATTCTTGAATGTTTTACTGCTGCCCAAAACTCCTTGCTGCTCTGCCGTTTCAAATACTGGAGGCCATAGATATTTTCTGTCTACACAGTACATTGTTTTATTGTACAGCGACTATAAAATGATATCAAAATGCCAAGCACCCATCTGGAATTGTTTCATCTATAATAATTTTTGACATTAGAAAGTCCTTATAATAATCATCATTGCCCCATTTAATGTCCCTCTGTAACACTGATATTATTATTATTATTCCCATTTTACAGATGAGAAAGCTGAGATCACAAAAGGGAAAGTGGCTGTCCCAAGATCATATGGATAATAATTAGCAGTGCTAGGTCTTAAAGCCAGATCTGGTTTATTATAAATCCACACCACATTTTGTATCACATATCCTCAATGGCCCAAACTCTCAGCTCTTGTGCTCAAAACAAACCAATCATTTTAGCATCCACTGTCTGCTCAACATGTCCTACTGTGTCGCTGTCCATTCCATGCCTCTGGGACTTATTACTACCTCACAGGATTATCACTCATGTGTACTTTGCCTCCCTAAGTATTAACCAAATTGTTGCTCTTCATAGTCAGAGATAATGTCTTTTCCATCTTTGTGTCAAGAAAGATTTTGCACATTTTAGGTAATTTCTAGATCACCTTGTTAGTGACAGCGGCTTTCTGCCTCTCTAGAATTCCCAAACAATCTCTGCACAAATCAGCCCTCTCGGTCTATGCAGAAGTGGTGCAAACGTGTGTCTCACAGAATTCTTTATAGGAGCAAATAGGAAGTAGCTAGAAGACATCCCAGGAGAAGAGAGGCTAATGAACTAGGGGACATGTGCTTGAGCGAATGCCACACCGCTTTTTAAAAAATCATAGTTTCAGAAATTATTGAATACCATGGGAAATGTTTACCAAATGTTAGGATACATTTTGCACTTCTAGCAAAGAAAAAAGCTTAGAGAAAACCACATCAAGCTGTCGAATTTAGTTATCTCTGAGAGAAGTAAAACTACAGAGAGCTTTTATCTTCTCTCTCGAACATTAACTCCTTTTCTGGTCATCCTTGGGGCCACTCGTTTCAATCCTGTGAGCTTCATTTCTCTTCACCTATAAAAAGAGGGGCAGTACTGGTTTCCTCACAAGGCCCTTATAAATAGTTAAAACTCTTCCAATAAGAATTGGATCCTAAAAGAAAAACAATAGCATTAAATTATACAATACAATGACGTGATGCTCTTCATGCTATTTTCATAACAAAGACATTAAAGAGAATGATGCCCCGTCAACTAAGAGTGGAAATTTTAGTGGAATTTTTCTTTTCAAATGCCACAAATGTATCCTTTCTTTTTAAAAACTAAGTCTGACCTGTCTTATAGTCAATGAATTATTACAAAATGACTCTCCATGAATAATCCAAGGAGAAAAAAACTATCTGTGTCAACAACCTAAAAGGTTCAACCAGCATTTTTGTGTGTGGGGGACAGGGGCTGGAATTATCAGCATAACCCAGGGCTCTTCTTGCCTTGCTAGTCACACGGTTGCATGACCCAGATAGGCCAGGCATGACAAGGAGCTCCTCCCCACCTGCGAAGGTGCCACCACAGGCCCTCCATGGCGGGCCACACGGCATGGCTCCAGGGTCAGCCAGGTTTCTCACGTGGTGGAAGCCCCCAAGACCAAAATACCACACGAAACGGCCATTGCACAGCTACCCCCAGCAGAAGCTTCCAACTTGGAGGCTTGTCCTGCCAAGGCTCCCCCAGAAGACTTTTCTATCTCCTCCCTCGATCACCCTCCAACACCTTCAGCTGTAGGCGTGACAGCCAGAGCACTGGGTGAGAGAGAGCCGGTCTCGAAAGCAGTTCCCTTCAGTTCTGCATTCAGAACCCACTCTGTGCCCAGCACCAGGCACCTCTGCACTTTCTTTTCCTCTCGAGTCATTTCACAACTGCTCCCCCTACCTTCTGTTTCATCCCCTTTCCACACCACCCAGTCACACTTGACTTCACCGGTAAATACCTCACCAAATGTTTAGGGATTTCAGTTCTATAAACCAGAAGGAAAAGATTCAGCCGAAGTCACCTGGTAACACATCGGTCACCCAGAATTCTTTGGGAAAAGCCAAGTTTTCTAGATGATCGCAGGGTCTACTATTTTAAGCATCAAAACCTTGATGACATCAACGATTTTGGAGGGAAATCCTTCTGTGCTCTCTGCTTCCGTCAACAGATTACCCTGAATGTAGTGTCTCCCTGATGACCCGTCCTAGGGCACATCAATGGACACCTCCAGGGGGACTGGTGTGGTGGGAAGGGATCTTTGCTCTTCATTCACCCTTCACTGCTCTCTTCTGAGGTTTTCATTTTTCTGCTTCTTTCTTTTGGGGGGTTCACTGTTTCTGCTTCCCTCCAGGCTTCCCTGATCCCTTTTCTAATCCATCGCTAACAAACTGCAGGGGTGTTTGGCATCCACTGAACAAAACTGTTGCTTTCAGTGCATCCTAAGAGGAGGCTCTGAAGGCCTTTCCCAGGAGTAAAATGCCCACGTCTCAGTCCACCAACTTGATGCTGACTGTTTTGGCTTGGCTTTTCCCAAAGGGTTCTGGGTGGCCGATGTCTTATCAGCCCACTTCCTGGTTCTTGCCAAATTCAAGAGACATTTCAGAAAGACTCAGTTGAAACTTCACCGCATTTCGGTTCATACCCAGGAACTATACTTAGAACAATAACTCCCCAATGACCCCTGGGGGGACGAGTGGGTGACCTGAGAGGAGCACGTCGCTGTAGCAAAGATTGGAAACCTTTAAACAGAAAAAAGAAACAAAAAGAAATTGGAGAGTAAGTGGAAGTGTTTTTTTATATTTTCTTTTCTTTCCTAGCTGATTAGTTTCTCTGACTCCTCACTTCACCCCTGTTCTATAATCTCAGTCAGAAGAGAAAGAAGACGCTCTACCCCACTGTACATCATGGGAATTGGAAAGCTCGCTTGGAGCTAGTGTAATAAAGGGAGACAACGATAATTTCAGACATAAGAATGGACAAAATATATTCTAACTCATTCAATTACCTGGACCTTTAAATTTTTTCTATTTTGTTTCACTGACTAAACTGAATAACTGGGTGAGATTTGTTGCTATGAAAGGTACTGCCAGGTTTGGGGGTTTTCCAAACCCCTCTTTAGGGACACAAATTGTGTTTCTAAGTTGTCTCCTCAGAGTCTATTTTTTTTTTCATCCATCTTACCAAAACTCCTCATGCTTATTTTGACCCTTTGTTACTAAAGAACATTTACCCAAGTCCTGCTACATTCCTGGCCCTTCCCAAGGCATGGTCCCAGCAGCCCTTTCCTCGCTTGCTATCTCCTCTCTGACTAAAGACAATCAAAAGTCCTCTAGAGCATCATTGTTGGAATGCTTCCTAATAAATGAACACAGATAAGCACAAGTATGTTCACTACAGCATTGTTTAAGATAGCAGAACATCGGAAAGAATCTTAATGCTCCAAAACAGTTAATTCATACAGTGGAATTTGATGTGGATTCAAGGTTATTGACCCAGAAATACAGGGGTGACCAAAAAAGTGTATGCACATTTTAAGTATGACATTTGCTCAAAAGATGGCATTAATCAAATAAATGCTGGCATTACCGTGTGACAGGCAGGACATTCAAAGAAAATGGTGGAAGCACGGTTGGCTGAACATCATACTACACATTGCTACCGTAATCTAATTCAATTTCAAAAAGCAATACATAAATAACACCTCTTAAAATGTGTATACACTTTTTTGGCACCCCCTGTATATTCACCTTGTATTAAGCGAGAAAAAATATATTCTATTGACCAGTAATTACAACATAATTACTTTTATGCAACTATATGTTATTTATAAACATACTAGATGCATTTTTGAGCTAGAAGAATACATACCAAAAAATGACAGAATTATGAATGATTTTCCTTTCATTTTTAATCTATATTTTCTAATGTTTTTCTAATTGATTATAGAAAATATGTTAAAAAATCAACCAAAAATTTTGTCAAGTGATTTTCTCTGATCAAGAGACACAATTCCATTGTCTTGTAAAGTCATTGCAAACCTTACTAAAGAATAAGAGAGCCACTTCTTAAAACCAAGTGCCCAGGTACAGTGGCTCATGTCTGTAATACCTACATGCTAGGAGGTGAAGGCAAGAGGATTGCCTGACCCCAAGGGTTTGAGACGAGCCTGGGCAACATGGCGAGACCTTGTCTATACAATACATTTTTAAAAATATTAGCCAGGCATGGTGGCACACACCTGTAGTTGCAGCTACTTGGAAGACTGAGGTGGAAGGATTACCTGAGTCCAGCAGTTCGAGGCTGCTTTGATATGACTGTAATCTTAGCTACTCAGGAGGCTGAGGTGAGAAAATCACTTGAGCCCAGGAGTTGAAGGTTGCAGTAAACTAGGACCACACCACTGCACTCCAGCCTGAATGAGAGATTGAGACCTTTCTCTAAAAAAAAAAAAAAAGAGAGAGAGAGAGAGGCCAGGCATGGTAGCTCATACCTATAACCCCAACACTGAAAGACTGAGGTGAGAGAATTGCCTGAGCCCATAGGTTCGAGACCAGCCTGGGCAACTTGGCGAGACCTCATCTCTACAATAAAACAAAAAATTAGCCGGGCGTGATGGCACATGCCTGCAGTTCCAGCTACTTGGAAGGCTGAGGCAGAAGGAACGCCTGAGCCCAGCAGGTCAAGGCTGCCATGGCCGTGAGCGTGCCACTGGCCTCCAGCCCAAGCAACAGAGTGAGACTCCAACTCAAAAAATAAATAAATAAATTTCAAAAATTAAAAGAAAAGAAATATATATATGTATGTGATTATATATATAACACACAAAAACACACATACATCGAATCCTCCATACAGCTTTGTGAGGCAGGAGCTACTCTTATTACAGTCAACCCATTTTACATACGAAGCACCTGAGACATGGAGGGATTAAATAGCTTGCCCAAGGTCAGACTGCTTATACATGAATGGAATCACTAGAATTTGTACCCAGAGCAGTCTGTCCCCTTCACCGCTATGCTATACTGCCAGATGAAACATGAACAGTTGAAGTGTCATGCTATCCAGATGGAAACAAAGGAAGAAAGTCTTGGAATATAATTGCAAGTGTTGTCGAAGAATAGATCATGAATGTATTAAAGGGTGCTAGAGAAATTCAGCCATAAACTTCCATCTACAGAACCGTGGGACATCAAAAGCCAGAGCCTCCCATTGAAGTTGGCACTCCTAAGGACAGTCTCCATTATTCAGCAACCTCAAAAATGCAAAGCTAAAGAATAAGGCACAGGTAACTGACTGGATGTCATTAACTTCTAACAGCCAGATATCCCTGTATTAGAAGTCTTAGACGTTAAGGGGGGAAAAAGACTCTCAAAGGCATTAAAGTAGTAGTTGGTAAATAAAATAATAAATACTGGTTTCTATTCAAGAGAGTACAATGAGTTCATGCTTTGATTATCTCTTTGGGATCCAAATATATAATAGGTGATAAAATACAGAAAGGGAAAAAATGTGTCAGATTCAAAAGCAAGGTAAACATCTCCGTAGATCAGCAATGCAAAACTGAGAGCCAGGGGAAGCTGAGGCTGTGGTTGCCAGGAGCTTGGCTCTTCAGGAGTCAAATAGTTTTAAAAGTTCTATAGATCATGGGGAATCAGGCTCACTGCTTAAGGAATTACTTCTGCCTAGAGCTGTCATGATGTTTTGCCTTTTTTTTTCTTCATTATTATCCCCCTAAGGAGGAAAAAAAAGTAATTTAAATGTTCCCTAATGATGGAAATTAGTTGGTAAGGAATACAATTTTAGGAGGTAGGGTTGAGCTTTGAAGGAAAGCAAACCATTGTAATATCTAAGACTTTTCACCCTCCAAAAAATCAATTTTAACTTATCGGGGGTAATAGCCATTGTTGAGAATACATAAGCCATAGTTTTAAAACCCACAGCCCTCTGATAAGAACTGAGTCAAACTGCCCACTGGCCAGATGACCAGTCCTTGGGGACTCCACCGTCACTATGGGGCCGGAACTCAACCCGCAATCTAAAGTCTGAATGCAGATCAGAATTCTGAAGGACATTTCAGGGGAACCTGCAAAAATGTTGGACAGAGAGGCAGATGGTGAAAGATGGGAGAAAGACAGACAAATGAAAAGCAAAAAAATCTTATCCAAACTTACTGGTAAACCAAAATTCCAAAAAACAAAAATGGACTGCTATGAAAGAAAGCCAACAAAATTAACAATCATGCTTTCACTATGGAAAATTAATTTTATGAAACAGCTGAACAAAGACTTTAAATTATAAACATTGAACTTTTGAAAAAGAAAAAAATTTTTTTATAAAAACAGGTTTTAAAATGCCATATCCTTAAAATAAAAAAAAATAAAAAAAAGAACCTAGTAGAAATTACCCAAAAATAAATAAATAAATTTTTGGTCTTAAAAAAAAAATCACAAAATAGATGAAGATTTAAAAGAAACAATTGAAAGTTTTAAAAAATATATTGAATTAATTTTGTTTTGTTTTGTGTTGTTTTTTGAATCGAGTCTCACTCATTGCCCAGGCTGGAATGCAGTGGCACGCTCACGGCCACTGCAGCCTCGACCTGATGGGCTCAGGAGATCCTTCCGCCTCAGCCTTCCAAGTAGCTGGAACCACAGGCATGTGCCACTACACCCGGTTCATTTCTCAATTTATTGTAGAGACGAGGTCTCACCATGTTGCTCGGGCTGGTCTTGAACACCTGAGGTCAGGCAATCCTTTTGCCTCCGCTTCCCAAAGTGCTGGGATCGCAGGCTTGAACCACCGTGCCTAGCTTGAATGAATTTTAAAATACAATAACCAGGTCTTGATTATTCTCCCTTTTAGACAGAGATAGATAGATAGATAGATAGATAGATAGATAGATAGATAGATAGATAGATAGATAGATAGATAGATGATAGATATGATAGATTAGATAGTTTGATTTAAGCAGCAGTTATGAAATATAGAAGATAGAGAGCTCCAAATATTTTAATGAATAAGAGTTCCAAAAGAAGAAACTGAGATGAGGCTGGGCCTGGCGGCTCACACCAATAATCCCAGCACTCTGGGGAGACAGGAGGATTGCTTGAGCCCAAAAGTTCAAGATCATCTAGGCAACAGAGCAAGAACTCATCTCTCCAATTTTTTTTTAAATTGCCAGTCATGGTGGCACGTACCTGTACTCCCAGCTACTTGAGAGGCTGAGACTGAGCTGGAGCCCAGAAGTTCAAGGCCTGCTGTAAGTTGTGATTGTGCCACTGCATATCAGCCTGGGCAATATGACCCTGACTCAAAAAAAAGAAAGAAAGAAACTGATATGAATAATAAGGAATAAATATTTAAAGAAATTGCTGCTGATTATTTTCCAGGATTAAAGGAAAAAAATCTTATGCATCAGATCAGCACAAATAAAACCAAACTTGGATACACCAAAGTGAAAGGTAGAAATCAAGGGTAAAGACACAATCGCAAAATCTATCAGACAGGTCAGGCGCAGTGGCTCAAGTCTGTAATCCCAGCACTTTGGGAGGCTGAGGTGAGAGGATTGCCTGAGCCCAGAGGTTTGAGACAAGCCTGGGTAACTTGGTGAGACCATGTCTCTACAATATATCAAAAAATTAGATAGGTATGGTAGTGCACACCTGTAGTTCCAGCTACTTGGAAGACCGAGGCTGAAGGATCACCTGAGCCCAACAGGTTGACACTGGGGTGGCCATGAGCCTGCCACTGCACTCCAGCCTAGGTGACAGGGTGAGGTGACATTTAAAAAAAAAAAAATCTATCAAACAAAAGTCTAGCATCTAGAATTTACAAGGAACTCAAACATGCCAAAAAGAAAAAAAATAAACAGCCCCATTACAAAGTGGGCAAAAGATATGAATAGATACTTCTTAAAAGAAGACAAATGAACAGCCAAAAGAAACATGAACAAATGCTCAGCTTCACTAGTCATCAAAGAAATGCAAATTAAAACCACACTGAAGCCGGGCTCGGTGGCTCAGCCTGTAATCCCGCGCCTTTGGGAGGCTGAGGTGAGTGGATTGCCTAAGCCTGCAGGTTCGAGACCCGCCTGGGCAGCAAGACCTCATCTCTACAATAAATCAAAAAATCAACCGAGCATGGTAGTGCATGCCTGTAATTCCGGCTACTTGGAAGGCTGAGGCGGAAGGATCGCCGGAGCCCAGCAGGTTGAGGCTGCGGTGGCCGGGAGCGGCCACTGCGCTCCAGTCTGGGCGACAGAGTGAGACTCCAACTCAATAAAAAAATAAAAATAAAAAAATAAAATAAAACCACACTGAGATACCACCTAACAAGATGGCCATCATCAATAACTCAAACAACAGATGCTGGAGAGGATGCAGGGAAAAGGAAACACTTCTACACTGTTGATGGGAGTGTAAACTAGTACAACCTCTGTGGAAAACAGTTTGACAATTCCTAAAAGGTCTAAAAATCAACCTTCCATACAATCCCACAATTCCTCTACTGGGAATATACCCTGAGGAACTCAAATCATTCTATAAAAAAGATACCTCCACACGCATGTTTATTGCAGTATTATTTATAATAGCAAAAACATGGAACCAAACATACTGCCCATTGAAAAAGGACTTGTAAAAAAAAACTGTGATACATACACACATTGGACTATTACACAGCCATAAAGAAGGACAAAATTATGACCTTATTACCTTAGCAGCAACTTGGATGAACTTCATAGAATCAAAGAAGTGAGTACCATATGTTCTCACTCATAAACGGACCTTGAGCAATTATCATAATACTATAAGAAAGGGATTAGCTAGTAGTGGGAAACTACCAGGGGAGGAGGGGGAACACACCTCATCAACAAGGGCACCTGCATAATTAACATTTGTATATCTAATCCTGAATTGTACCCCATATCCTAAAAATAAAAAAAAAATCAGAGAGAAAAAACCTAAAATACTGTGACAGTTATACTGACAGCAGATTCCTTGTTAGATGTAAATATCAGAAGATAATGAAATATCTTAAGAGTACAGAAAGATAGTCATTTAAGATGCTCATAACGGCAGATATGGCTAAGGAGTACACAAAAATTCTGTATTATCTTTGCTACTTCTCTGTAAATCTAAAAAAATTCTCCCCCCAAAAGTTTATTTCTTTAATACAGTGGGGAAAAAAACTGTTAAGCTAGAATTTTATAGCCAGCTAATTCATCTGCCAAAGACATGAAAATAATCATAAAAGATATACATCACCAAGAAGTAAGTCAAACACTGAGAAAAGCTGTAGGATTATTTTTTTTAATGATAAACCTAGAAGTTGTTGAATTTAGCTGGGCACAGTGGCTTATGCCTGTAATCCCAGTAATTTGGGAGGCTGCGGAGAGAAGATAGCTTGAGGCCAGGAGTTCAAGACCAGACAAAGCAACAAAGCCAGACCCCATCTCTACAACAAATAGAAAAACTAGCTGAGTGTGGTGGCAAGCACCTGTTTTCTTAGCTACTCAGGAGACTGAGGCAGGAAGATTTCCTTGAGCCCAGAAGTTCAAGGCTGCAGTGAGCTGAGATCATGCTACTGCACTCTATGGTCATGCCACTGCACCCTGTCTAAAAAAAAAAAAAAAAAAAAGAAGAGAGAGAAAGTTGATGAATTGATGAGCAAAATGAGATTATCTGTGCACCCATGTAGCCATGCTAAACGAGATTTAGCATAGGTTGTCCAAGCTAAATCAAAGGAAGAGGATGTCTACTCAGGAGAGGAGTGGTTGTAGTATTGCACAAAGTGTCAAAACCTAAGTTAGGAGATTATCTGTGCAGGTGGTAACAGTGGTGTTGGAGATTAGTTATGTAAGTTGAGCACCACAAATCTGAAAATCCGAAATGCTCCAAAAATCTAAAACTTTTTGAGAGCCAATATGACACTCAAAGGAAACGCTCATTGGAATATTTCATATTTGGGGTTTTTTTAATTTGAAATGCTCAATCAGTAAGTATAATGTAAATATTCCCAAAAAAATTTTTTACCTGAAAAAAAATTGAAATTTAAAATACTTCTGGTCCCAAATATCTTCAGATAAGAGATACTCAACCTGTAATAGATAAATATATTGAGAACAAAAAAGTCAAGTTTTTTCACTTCAGGGAAAACAGTTATAAATAAAAGGAGAAAACAAAGATGAACTCTATGATATTGGTTTTGAATTGAAAGGACGGGTGTGAACGTGTGGTTTTTAATCTGTGTGTGTAGTGTATTGTGTAAATAGCTTTGTCAACTGAGAGGACCTTATATCAACACCCAAAAAGTTTGAGCCCACTTATGAGGGGGCCCCCAAAAAACAGAATTTATTTATTAAAAATTGTGTATTTATTCTTACATGTTTAAACTTCAGTCACTTTCAAAGTACCCTCCATTTGATGCAATACACCTATTGAGATGCTTTTTCCACTGCTCAAAACAGTTTTTGAACTCATCAATTTTGATGCCTTTTAGTGGTTTTGCCATTTTTTGTTTCACCTCTTCCACATTGGCAAAAAGTTTCCCTTTGAGGATTTTTTTCAATGAGGGAAACAAAAAAAAATTCTGAGGCAAGATCTGGTGAATAGGAACAATGGGGCGTGGGGATCACACTATTTTTGGTCAAAAACTGCTGAATACTCAGTGCAGTGTGGGCAGGTTGTTTGTGTAAATCACCCATCATAAAATGGGCAGATATGTTGAAAGAATCTGCAAAAAATTCACTAAAGTCAAACGCAGCCTCTCACATCAATGCTAACTGGTACACTGATGCCAATGGGTTCCTAGAACACTTATCTAGCAGAGGAAGCCTGTACTACAAAGGACCTGCCCTCCAAAAAATAATTCTGTCTTTTTTTGGGGGGAGTCCCCTCTTGTATGCCCAAATCTTGGTTTCTGAATACCATTCTTTGCTAAAAGGACACAGGACTTCTTAGAGAAATGACTGTTTCCAGAGCTGGGGTCGGAAAGCTCAGAATATTGACTTAGTCTAAACTTAAGAAGTGTTCAAATAATGATAGAGCGGGCAAGCTAACAATCTCTTCAACGAATGGTGCTGGAAGATCTGGATATCCAACTTGCAAAAGAATAAAGTTGAATCTTTACTTACACCATATACAAAAAATTAACTCAAAATGGATCAACATGTATGAACTAAAACTATAAAACTCTTAGAAGAAAATATAAGGGTAAATCTTCATGACTTTGGATTTGTCAGTGGTTTCCCAGGTATAATACCAAAAGTGCAGCAACAAAAAAATAAATAAATAAATTGGACCTCATCGAGATGTAAAATGGTTTGTGCAAAGAGAGAATTAAGAGTGAAGATACAGCCGGGCTCGGTGGTTCAGCCTGTAATCCCAGCGCTTTGGGAGGCCGAGGTGAGTGAGTTGCCTGAACCCGCGGGTTCGAGACCCGCCTGGGCAGCGAGACCTCATCTCTACAATAAATCAAAAAAATTAGCCGGGCGTCGGGGCGCGTGCCTGTAGTTCCAGCTACTTGGAAGGCTGAGGCAGAAGGATCGCCGGAGCCCAGCGGGTCAAGGCTGCGGTGGCCGGGAGCGGCCACTGCACTCCAGTCTGGGTGACAGAGTGAGACTCCAACTCAAAAAAAAGAAAAAAGAGTGAAGATACAACCATTAGAATGGGGCAAAATATTTGTAAGGCATCTATCTGATAAGAATTTAGTATCCAGAATATATAAAGAACTTATAGGATTAATGACTTAAACATAAGACCTCAGACTACAAAAATTCTAGAAGAAAACCTAGGAAATACTCTTCTGGACATTGGCCTAGGCAATGAATTCATGACCAAGACCTTAAAAACAAATGCAGCAAAAACAAAAATTGACAACTGGGACCTAATCAAACTAAAGAGCTTCCACACAGCAAAAGAAACCACGAATCAAATTAACAATTTCTCCCATAGCAACAGAATGGGAGAAAATATTTGCAAACTATGCATCTGATAAAAAAGATTAATATCAAGACTCTATAAAGAACACAAATTGACAAGAAAAAAAGATACCCCATTAAAAAGTGGACAAAGGGCATGAATAGACATTTCTCAAAGGAAGACCTACAAGCAACCAACATACACATGAAAAAAGTTCAGCGTCGCTAGTCAGCAGAGAAATACAAATCAAAACCACAATGAAAGACCATCTCACACCAGTCAGAATTACTATTATTGAAAAGTCAAAAAACAACAGATGTTGGCAATGATCTCATTTTGCTCAAGTAAGTTTGCCTAGAAAAAGGAACACTCATACACTGTTGGTGGAAATGTAAGTTAGTTCAACTTCCATGGGAAGCAGTTTGGAGATTTCTCAAAGAGATAAAAATAGATTTACCATTCGACCCAGCAATCCCACTACAAAGGAGCATAAATTAACCTATCAAAAAGTCACCTACACTCCATATGTTTATCACAGCACTATCTACAATAGCAAAAACATGGAACCAACCTAGGTGCCCATCAATGGCAGACTGGACAAAGAAAATGTGGTAAATATACACCATAGGATACCATACAACCATAAAAAAGGAACAAAATCATGTCCTTTGAAGCAATATGGATGCAGCTGGAGACCATTATTCTAAGAGAATTATCACAGAGACAGAAAACTGAATACCACATGTTCTCACTTGTAAGTGGCAACTAAACACTGAATACACATGGGCATAAGTGGGGGAACAACAGACATTGGGAATTCCTAAAGAGAAGAGGCTGGGATGAGGGTAAGGGTTAAAAAGACTATCCATTGTACATACACACAACGGAATATCATGCAGCCATAATGAAGGACAAAATTGCGTGCTTCACAGCAACTTGGATGGACTTAGAGGCTATAATACTGAGTGATCTATCACAAAAACAAAGAACCGAGTATCACTCATAAGCGGATCTTGAACAACTATCGTAGTGCTATAAGAAAGGGATTGGCAGTAGTGGGAAACTGCCAGGGGAGGACGGGGAACACTTCATCTGCAAGGGTACCTGCGTAATGAACATTTGTATACTTAACCCTGAATTGTACCCCACATATTTAAAATTAAATAAATAAAATTTTAAAAAGATGACCCATTGGATGCCATGCCCTCCGTCTGGGTAACAGGCTCAATAGAAGCCCAAACCTCACCATCACGCAATATACCTATGTAACAAACCTACACGTGTACTCTTTGAATCTAAAAAACTATAAATAAATAAAAAGAGTTTCTACAATTCAACAACAAAAAGAAAAACATTTGGTTTAAAATGAGTTGAATATTCATTTCTCCAAAGATACGTAAATGGCCAAAAAGCACATGAAAATGTCTAAACATCTTAGTTATTAGGGAAATACGAATCAAAACCACAATGAAATACCACTTCACGTTCACTAGGATGGCTATAAAAAAAGGAGTGATGGGAAATAAGTGTTGGCAAGGATGTGAAGACTTTGGAACATGGCTGGCGGGGCCAGGTGCAGTGGCTCAAGCCTGTAATCCCAGCACTTTGGGAGACTGAGGTGAGAGGATTTCCTGAGCCCATGGGTTCAAGAACAACCTGGGCAACTTGGCAAGACCTCATCTCTACAACGAATCAAAAAAATGTGGGGGCGTGTTAGCACGTGCCTATAGTTCTGGCTACTTGGAAGCCTGAGGCAGAAGGATCACCAGAGCCCAGCAGGTTGATGCTGGGGTGGCTGTCAGCGTGACACCGCACTCCAACCTGGGCGACAGAGAGAGACTCCAACTCAAAAAATATACATAGATATAGATTAGATATAGATATAGATACAGATATAGATATAGATAGAAATGGCTAGTGGGAATGTAACATAGTACAGCCACTGTGAAAAACAGTTTGGAGGTTCTTCAACATGGAAAACATAGAATTATCATAAAATTCAGCAATCCCACACCTAGGTATATACCAAAAATAACTGAAATCAAGTGTTCAAACAAAAACTTGTATATGAATGTGCACAGCAGTACTATTGTCATGGCACTATTCACAACAGCCAAAAGACAGAAGCAGCCCAAGTGTTAATCAATAGATGAACAAAAAATCAAACTGTGGTATATCCACACAATGGAATATTATTAAACTATAAAAAAGAAATGAAATACTGATACATACTATAGCACGGATAAACCTTGAAGGCATTATGCTAAGTCAAAGAAGACACACAAGACGGCATATTGTGTGATTCCATTTACAGGAAGTATCCAAAACAGGCAAATCCACTGAGACAGAAAGCAGATTGAGGTTGCCAGGAGGGCAGAAATGAGAAATGAATGCTTAATTAGTGTAGAGAGACCAAAAAATAATTCTAGAACTAGAGAGTAGTGATGAATGCATAGTATCATGAATTGTACTTAATGCCACTGAATTGTACACTTTAAAGTGATTAAAATGAGCCGGGCTCAGCCTGTAGTCCCGCGCCTTTGGGAGGCTGAGGTGAGTGGATTGCCTGAGCCCGCGGGTTCGAGACCCGCCTGGGCAACTTGGTGAGACCTCATCTCTACAATAAAATCAAAAAAAAATCAGCCGGGCGTGGTAGCGCATGCCTGTAGTTCCGGCTACTTGGAAGGCTGAGGGGGAAGGATCGCCAGAGCCCAGGAGGTCGAGGCTGCGGTCGCCGGCAGCGGCCACTGCACTCCAGTCTGGGCGACAGAGTGAGACTCCGACTCAAAAAAAAGGTGATTAAAATGGTAAATGTTATGTTATATATATTTTGCCACAATAAAAAAGATAAAATTATGGAGACATGTCAAAGGACTTAGGAAACAGCTTTAGGCACTTTCCACTAGCTGACGTTGGACAATTTGAACAACATAATGAGTAGTAATAGAAATACATTCATTGGATAAAATAGAAATCCATGAATTCAAACCAACATGAGTCCAAGAGAGGAAAGAAAAACTTTTCCTTACAGTAAAATTCAAACTAGTCTTTCTAGAAGGAATGATAGAATTGGAAAATCATCATTTGGTAAACATCATAGTAAAATTTAATTTAACCAAAAGGCATCAATCAGCTGAATGCAATGGCTCATGCCTGTAATCCCCAAACTTTGGGAGGCCAAGGCAAGAGGATAACTTGAAGCTAGATGTTCAAGACTATCCTGGGCAATATAGCAGATCCATCTCTACAAAAACAAAAATGTTAAAAACGAGGTGGGCATGGTGGCAGGCTCCTGTAGTCCCAACTACCCAAGAGGCTAAGACAGTAGGATCTCTTGAGTCCAGGAGTTGGAAGCTTCAGTGAGCCATGATAGTGTCACTGCACTCCAGCCTGAGTGATAGAGGAAGACTTATCTTTTTTTTTTTTTTTTTTTGAGTTGGAGTCTCACTTGGTCGCCCAGACTGGAGTGCAGTGGCCACTCCCGGCCACCGCAGCCTCGACCTGCTGGGCTCCGGCGATCCTTCCGCCTCAGCCTTCCGAGTAGCCGGAATTACAGGCGCGCGCTACCATGCCTGGCTGATTTTTGATTTATTGTAGAGATGAGGTCTCACTGCCCAGGCGGGTCTCAAACCCGCGGGCTCAGGCAATCCACTCACCTCAGCCTCCCAAAGGCGTGGGATTACAGGCTGAGCCACCGAGCCCGGCAGACTTATCTCTAAAATAATAATAAATAATAATAATAAGCATCAGTGGATGACAGTCAATAAAATTTTCATGAAGAAAGAAATATGTACCTAGTCTCAAAGAACCTCCCACAAAACACTTATAATTACAAAAGGAAAAGAATAACTTTATTAGTAAAAAACCTAGCAGGCATCACCCTAATCAAGCAATCAAAGTTAACATCACCAGTAATGGAACAAACCAAAATCGTGTACCACCTGACAGCACACAGTGAGGACATGGTATCTGGCATCAATTAAGTATATGAACTTGGCCAAATAACTCACCTCTGCTCCTTCATCTGAAAAAGGAAGGAAGTAGAATAGATAAAATCTCATTTCCTCTACACTTCTAAATTTCTACTATTCTTATACTTATTAAATTCATCTAAATATATGCCTTCATGTTCAGAGCTTGGCAGGGGAGGTAGAAGCTTTTCTCTCCGCTTAAGTGGTTGATGTCTTATATAAGCAAGTCGGATATAAAGTGCACACATGACATACAGGTAAAACTTTCAAACTTGAACTAATGTCATAGGCACTACTGGAAAAGCCAAAGTTTCAGAGTTTTTGAAGCTGTAATAATCATTCCTTTCAAGGAAATTCTGAGCTTAAACTAGGGGAGGAAAATGATCATAGGGAAAGGGTGCTTACATAAATAAATGCTTGAAACATTTTTTCCTCTTAAGAGCGTTAAACACAGCTGCTCCACCCAGCGGACCCCATTCAGAAGCTCAGCAAGGTCTCTGGCTCGTGGAAAAGAGCTCCAGATCTTTCAGACAAGGCAATCACACATCCCAATCCCTAAGAGCATCTTCGAGACAAGGCAGAAATCTCTACTTGGCTGAAAGTCACTGCGTTCTGAAGGGTAAGATTAATGTCATTTAGTTAAGCAGGAGAGAATGGTTCTGTAAAATAACTCAAGCCCTCACAGGGCAATTCAGATGATCAGCAACCTCATAAATAAATGCATTCATATCAATATTCCACTGGCAAACCATCAAAAAGTGAAGTCTGCGCTGATGTTCTTGTGCCATTTGGCTACAGCTATTGGCTTTTATGCAAACAGAAACACATTAATTGGTTAATTAGTATTCTTTTAAGGTTGGAAGAGCCCATTCACTATAATTATTTTACTAAATTTTTACTATCCCTTCAATACACGGTATATAAATTAAAACTATCAGAGTTACTAATGGTTCTGGCAAAGAATGAGTTACTAGCTCATGTTTGTTTGGTTTTTTAAAATTATTCTTCCTTTATACACTAGAAACATAAACCAATTATTGGGTTCTTGAACCACTGGGCCTCTTTCCTCTCGTCATCACCTATATTCAGTCAGTCACAAAATCCTGTCAACTCTTTCTTCTCAAGCATCTCTAGAACCCAATCCTCCACTCCCATGGTCACCTTTCTAGGTCAGGACTTATCACACCATGCTCAGTTTAGCACAACAGACTTCTACATAGAGTATCTACTATGGCTTGCCAGGTCTTTCAAAATATACTAATCAATCTGATGTGAAAGCTATCATTTCGTCTTTGTGTCACTGCACGTCTGACCAAATTCTTTCTACTCAAAAGTTCTTTAACCAGGTTCATGGGACAGAAGCAAGACTTGGGGCACTCCTCTACAGATCTTCAAGTTTCCACTAATCCATTCTTTGACATTGCTTTGGTACATACAATTCTAATCCATCTATCTATCCTGTGATCCAGATCACATTCTTCCATTCTAAATTACTCAAAGGACTTGCTAAAATCTCCAAAAAAAATCATATATTCAGATTATTCCCCATTAATAAACCCTGGGTCTCATTTGCTAGCACCCCTTCCTCTGCAGGCCCTCTAAAACATGGAATACTCTAGATTCAGGCCACAGCATTCTTCTCCTTTCTATTTTCATTCCATCTCTAGATGATCTCATCCAGTCCCATAAATATCTTTATACTGACAACTCCCAAATTTATATCTTCAGTCTGGCTCCATTTCCCGAGCTCTAGACTCAAATATCTAACCATACACTCTGATTTTTCCTGGGCGTATCAAATATAGTATTTCCAAAGACTTTCCCACCCAGTACATGATATCACCATCCATCCAATTAACTTAAGAATTTGGATTCGCCCTTTACGGCTTCATTCATTTATCTCCCAACATCCAATTCAGCAATATATCCCTCTATCTCTCTGAACTATATTGCAAACCTAACCTCTGGAACCATCTCTACTGCTGGCATCACAGTCCAAGTCATTACGTTTCCCTCCTGGATTATAGCAATAGTCTCCCAACTGGTAATGAGGTCCAGTGATTCATCCAGAAATTCATTCAGAATGACAGAACCTCATCAGGAAGCAAGTTAGCTCAGCATGCCACACATTTCATAAAACCTTATTGCTGTTGGAAATGACCACCTTGCTTCTTTTTTTCATTCTCTCTCTGTACTTTCCTCTCTATCTCCTTCATTCTCTTCCTAACTGATTTTTCTTCTCTCTCTCTCTTCTCAATTTTTACTTTCTCTCTTCCTTCCCCTGTTGTTTCTACTGACCATTGAGGTACATAGTACAGTAGGAAAATGCTAGCCGTTAGACTTAGAAGTAAAGGTTTATTCCTATGGGCTGAGGGTAATTACGACAAAGTCAGCTTATATTTCTGATCTTCAGCTGTCTCATCTATTAAATAAAGAAATTATACTTGATGGCCTTTGAGGTCCTTTAAAGTTCTATAAATTTATTCAAAGTGTTTATTGAGTAAAGTGCTATATTCCCTATTCTTAAAAGTAGGTAAACTCAATATTTTCTATTTCCCGGAGGGAAAAAAGCAAATTAGCGTTTTTTGTTTGTTTTTTAACAAGGCCTTTCATTGATCCTTTTCTATCAGGGGTCAGTTGTTCTCAACAGAAAAACTGCACCTCACCCTTGGTATAGTGTGAATGTTCAATACCTCAGTAGTTATTTCTGTCTTTGGGGTCTTCTTGGGACAAGCAGCTTCTAAGAAGAGGCCAATAGGCCATTTGCTATGAAGGCTATCATTTCTATAGGCACTTTTTTGTTCCAGGCTTTGTGCTAAGGCTTTTTTTTAATTATTTAATCCTCCAAAGTTTACACATAAGGGGGGTATCATATTATCACTCATATTTTACAGAAGAGGGAACTAAGATGCAAAAAGTTCAAGAAATTGCCAAAGAGCACACAATTAATGGATGGTGGAGCTATAATTTGGACCCAGATCTGACTTGAAAGCCTATACTCTGAAAGAGGACACGATACTACCTTCCTCCTAAAATGCTGGACCCCTGCAATCTACCTGGTAGGTCTCTATCATCTCGTGGGTTGACAAAACATGTGGCCTCTGATGTCCTGGAGACCACACACTAGCCTTTGCCTGGCCCAAAGATTCAACTACACGACAAAGGTTTTGAGGACAGACTCATCATTTCTTAGGTACCAGCCGTGTGGGCACTCAGTGAATGCTCCTGACTGAAGAAGGCCGTGGTCAGAATCAACTTACACAGCTAGGACTGCCCAATACAGACCTTGATGATGGAAAGAAAGTAAAAGGTCAGGATGGAGGAGAGAGAATGGCAGGACTAGCGATACGGTCAGGCATCCAATAAAAATCTAATTTCCATAATTGCATTACCATTTGCAGAAATTTGAGAGCGCTACTGATACACCTAGAGAATCGCTTTAGAAAAGGGTTTAAAATTGGTTTAATTAAGACTCAGAGTATTTAAATGAAATATCAGGTCAGCACATTTATGGGAGAATTTCCCTTTTAAAAATTCAGAAGATCTTCAGAATTAGGATTTAATTTGCATCACCATCACCTGAGCAGCATCAGAGCAGAATTCATGCTTAGGAAGTTTTTGTACCTGAGGTATCTCTGAGTTCCCTGGCCAAGAGGGCCAATTGGCAGCGTCTCTAAAACTCTGCCCTCATCTCTCATAGAAGTGTCTTTTAGGTTAACAGAAAACACTTAATATAAGACCGCTGAAGCACCCAATGTCTTCCTCAGACAGTGAATTGGTGCTGATCAAAGGGAAATTTTGTGGCGAGTGGTGCCATTTAAATGTCCTCAACCCAGACCTGGGATTGACTGTCTGAAGCTCTTTGGAAAAGTTTTAGACGGACAGAACCATCCAGACTACCCTTTGGGATGCTCTTCAGAGAACAGTAACACTGGGGAGGAGAGAGAGTGAGAGGGATTAGGACACAGGTTTCCCAAGTCCATCGGGCAGTCAGAATGAACTCCCACTCAGGCCTCCCAGCCCAAAAACAAAGAGCAGCCTCGGCAATAGCAAAGCAGATGTTGGGAAGGCTGAGAATGTTCGGGAAGGACATGTGCATCAACCAGGACTAGGCCAAAGTCAGCCAGCTTGGAAGGTGGGAGAGGAAGGGAAGGACTGCGGTCCCAAGGATTCTGCCTGGTAAGTGCTTAAGGTCAAAACTACTTGTGAGCATCACTCTCATCTAGGCTTTCCAAGCCTGCCCGAATCAGATCGGGGTGACCTGGAAAAAGAGTGCTAGACACATTGTCAAGTAGCAATATTATATCCACATATAAAATGTTGACTATGTGAGATTAAGTGAGAGTTCTTCCTTTTCTTATTCTTTCTTGGTAAGAACTTTTTTTTTCAGCCTATCTAAGAGATGGCATCAATTTAGTCTGCTTCTAATTTATTTTCTCTAGTCAACTACAACACACAACTGAAGCAAAAGAATTCAGCCAAAAAAAATAACAACGACAGCAGACATTAAATTCAGGTAAACAAACATAGTTTTTCTTTCTCTTTATTCCAGAAAGGTGATACTATTGACTGTACCCATCAAAAGAACATTAAGTGCTTTATCCATCCCACAGAACTCTCATTTTTTTCTTCCTTCTTTTCAAAATGATCTTTTAAATTCCAATTTTCTTGAAAGTATATAGAGACGTGACATTCCAAGCAATCACTGAGAGGTGTAAAGGAGAGTATAATAGCTGTAATTAACTCTGTTTATATGTCAGTCACACTTACTTTTCACTATAAATCTTTGTTAGAGGGTCAGTTATGCTGAGGGGTTATCTATATGGCGTTTGTCAAAAGGAAAAAATATGCTGTCGTTCCTATTTGAAAAAATTATTTCCTGGAACAATGGAAGATTGTACACCTACCAAAGGAAAAAAATGAGGAGTTGTCTGTTTTGAGTTAAAATGACAAAGCACATCTACTTCTTAAAGTTATACTCCACTGTCATGGTACACCACACTGTTCAAAAAAACAGAGAGCACAGAAGAGGATACAAGCTCATCTCATCTTAAATTCTGACACCAGCACTAGTCACTAACAGAACATGAAGAAACAGAAATCTCACTTCCACGTGTGCTCTGCTGTCAAAAAGGTCCATTTTGCTCCCAACATTTTGCTCATTACAGCTCAAAATGAAATTACCATTTGAAACTAAAATCTTACTTGCCTTTATAATCCTTACTCAGAATGTGATGCATTCGTTTTGTTTCTCCTCTGCAACTTGTCATAGAACTATTCATCTTGGTTTTTAGGGAGAGAAAAACAAAAATTTTCCAGTGTTCCTGTTTACTTTCCTGTCACTTTTTGCCTCCAAGGCTCTCGATTACAAATATAGTCTCCTGTCTAATTTAGCAGAAGAGTTTGCATACATTTTGCAATGCTGGTTACAACTTCTGTGATCTGGTGTGTTGAAGATCCTAGGCGTTCTTTCTAATCCAGTCTCGATTAGATCCCTTTGATCAAAGTATTTCTGAGAAAGATATCCACGTACATCGACCTAGACAGTTACCCAGCAATAGGAGCAGAGCTGGTACCTATCGACACAAGCCTACCCATTGTTTATAGCCAGCCTCTGTTTTGATACGTTATAGCTTTTTTTTCTCATTGGTTAGTGCCCAAGCCATCTCAGTTGTAAAATATTTGTAACACCCTGAATATTAACCAAGGAATATTTTTATCAAGCTTGACTATTGAGCCCTTCAAGAATAAAGCAACATACCAAATGACTAAATTAGTTAGCTCTGGGGTTAAATGCATGGGGCTTTACTCACAGCCTTACAACATGACTCCACTACCTAAGAAGCATGCAGTCGTTTTTCCACATACCTCTCTAGCTACCATCAAACCCTCACAGTGGAGCTTTGGGCAAAACGTGTCCACATGCATTACCCTTACCATCTCGCCTTCCACTCACCCTTTCAACCCCATTCCTCATCACCACACTTCACCTCCCACCAATGTCTATTCCCAGTGTCCCCTGGAAAAGTGCTCTTGGGAGGCTCCAGTGACCTCCCGATTGCCTCACCAGTGGGCCGCTTTCTTATGTCTTCATCTCAACTGATTTATCTGCAGCATTTCACCCCGTTGACCACAGCCTCCTACTTGAAACGCTCTCCTCCCATGTCTTCTGTGATATTTTTCTCTTGGCTTTTTGCATGTCTGTCTTTCTCAGCCTAAATACACTTCCCCTTTCTGCATGAACCTAAAACACTGGTATTCCCCAGATTTTCACTCTGTCTATGCCCTGTCTTAGGGTGATTACATCCATTCTGTCTCGACATCTATATGTGGTACTGCAAATGAGCAAAACTCAACTCAACTTTTCATTTAAATCTGGTACTCGGTCTGTTTCCTGTTTCAGCAATGACTCTACCAACCAACCAACCAGTCACCCAAGCCAGAAACCTGGCAATTATTGCTGACTTCTAATTCACTAATGCCCATAGTCAATAGCTCAACAAATAATTCCAGTATATTTTACCTTCTTAGTATATCCCAGTCTCTAATATTTCTCTCCTGCTTCTCCACCACCTTCCAAACGATTCTGTTTGTTTACACTTTATTCTCTACATTGATGCAGAATGATTTTTCTGAAATTACTGCACACACACACACACACACACACATACACACACCCTAGAACTTGTTTTCTCTTATAAACTCTCACAGCCCTCTGCACATATCATTATCATAGCATTTATATGGTATTTTAATATCTTGAGTTATTTGTTTCCCCAACTAGACCATCAGCCTGTGAGGGGAGCATCTAGATCTTAGTGAGCTTTGTTAATTCCATGTCTAATGAAGTAGGTGCTCATGTCTAATGAAGTAGATTCATCTATTAGATGAATCCATTGGAAAGCACTACTGATATTACATGAGAATAACTGAAGAAATGAAAAGGGAAGACACAAGGCTGCCTCTCTGGTACTTTCCAATAAAAGATGGGAGAAAGAATGAAGTGCAAGTCTTCCTAATTTTTGTTGGCTTGTTCATTCTTTTGAGAAGCTGATATAAAGTAAGGAATTTCTCCATAGGAAAAAATGCACCTAAACATATCACACAAAATTTTGCATATGATTTCAAGAGGTTCTTTCTACAGATGTCCTGAGGATCTATAACTCCAAGGTGTCACAGAGAAACATATGGCATGTATCAGAAGTGGGTATGACTGAAAATGAGAATTTTTTCCAGGAAAAAAAAAGGAAATTTTCACTATATCACACATTACACAAAACTACATATTGGATTCATTAAAGGTTTAAAAATTTTCTTTATCTACAAAGTATTAAGGAAAACATTTTTATAATCTTGGAGCAGATGGAAAACCATTAGGCCATAAAGAAAGGGACTGAAAAATTTGGCTACATAAACTTCTTGAAAATATAAAATATCATGGATAAACAAAAATGACAAATGTCAAAGTATATCAACTATGTAAAATATATAAAATCCAGTAATGGATATCCAGAAAATAAAGGTTGACTAAGTCAATAAAAAAAATAGAAAAATACACAATGAACAAGAGTAGATATTTCACCGAACAAATGCAAATGGTCAATTAGTACAGGAAAATGTGCTCAACATTTATTAGTACTAAGTCATTCCTCTGTATCTGCACATTCACAAAAATTAACAAGATCCAGACTGGGCAGTGGCTCAAGCCTATAATCCCAGCACTTCTGGATGCCGAGGCAAAAGAATTGCCTGAGTCCAGGGGTTTGAGACCAGCATAGGCAACTTGGTGAGACCTCATCTCTACAGTAAATTAAAAAAAAAAAAAATTAGCTGAACGTGGTAGTGCATGCCTGTAATTCCAGCTACTTGGAAGGCTGAGGCGGAAGGATCACCGGAGCCCAGCAGGTCTAGGCTGTGGTGGCTGTGAGCATGCCACTGCACTCCAGCCTGGGCAACAGAGTGAGACTCCAACTCAGAAAAAACAAAAAAACAAGATCAATCACATTCAGGGAAGTCAAGATATAAGAAAAATAGATACTTTCATACACTGATGGTGGGAATAAAAATTACTATTCAGATGGGCATAGTGGCTCACGCCAGTTATCCCAATACTTTGGGCAGCCAAGACAGGAGGATTGCTTGAGCTCAGGAGTTTGAGACCAGCCTGGGCAACATAGCAAGACCCTATCTTTATTTAAAAAGAAAAATCAAGCCGGATTCGATGGTTCAACCTGTAATCCCGTGCTTTGGGAGGCTGAGGTGAGTGGATTGCCTGAGCCTGCGGGTTCGAGACCCGCCTGGGCAACTTGGCGAGACCTCATCTCTACAATAAATCAAAAATTAGGCCGGGCTCGGTGGCTCAGCCTGTAATCCCGCGCCTTTGGGAGGCTGAGGTGAGTGGATTGCCAGCCCACGGGTTCGAGACCCACCTGGGCAGCAAGACCTCATCTCTACAATAAATCAAAAAAACAGCCGGGCATGGTAGCGCATGCCTGTAATTCCGGCTACTTGGAAGGCTGAGGCGGAAGGATCACCGGAGCCCAGCGGGCGAGGCTGCGATGGCCGGGAGCGGCCACTGCACTCCAGTCTGGGCGACCGAGTGAGACTCCAACTCAAAAAAAAAAAAAAAAAAAGAAAAATCAAGAAATTAACCAGATGTGGTGCCATGCACCTGTAGTCCCAGCTACTCAGGAGGCTGAGGAGAAGGATCACCTGAGTCCAGAAGTCCAAGGCTGCAGCGAACGAGGATCCACCACTGCACTCCAGCCTGAGTGACAGTGAGATTCCAACTCAAAAAGAAAAGAAAAAAGGAATGCAGTTGATCTATTTGTACTAAGGCATGTTGCTAAATGACAAGACAACTTGTGCATTATCATCACATTTACATTTCACGCTTTAGTACATATAAGCATGTGGGTGTGAAAGGTCGATCTATGTACAAAGAAAACGTCAAACAGTGGTTACCTCTGTGGAGGGGAGTAAAATTCAGAAGGGATGAGAAGTTTGATGGGTACTTTTTATTCTAGATTCTTTTATTTTGCTTGAACACTGCAACCAATCTAAATAGGAGCCAGGCACAAGTTTAAGGGGACCATTCCGTTCTATGGACCAATTTCCTCATCCATTCTGGCCTCTGAGATTTCTCACATTTTTGCCTAATTTCTACCACTCACTGACATTTCCTTTAAGTCACAAGCTGTATGTCCTCTCTTGGTTCACACCAGGGCCTGCAGGCTCCTGTGGGCGGCCATGGCCAGCCTTGCCTCTGAGGTGGAGAAGCTGTATCACTCCCAACTGCAGAGTCCTGGTGGCCTCATAAACGTGCAGGAGATTCTACAGCATCTGGGAAAACCCCATGCCCTGCTTAGGCCAGACATTTTGTTTTCTTTGAGGGTTTTTCAGAAGAAACCATGATTCTATATAAATGGGTGATGCTCAATGACAGGTCTATATTTGGTTGTGTATTAAGTGACACTGCCACCGCACTTAGCCTGTGGGGTGTGAAATATGTAAGTTTATGAGGATGTGCTCCTAAACAAGTGGGAAATAGGAATGATCAAATAAACCAGATAACTTCTCCTGGAGAGCACTGTGGTAACCTGCCATCAGCCCCTTGGCATCCCAGAAATTAGCCATTAATTTCACCTCTGGATTTCCTCGGGATAATTGGATTCTAATCCCTGCGAGGTTTTTTCCCCTCACACCTCCTATTGCCAGGTTGCATTTGTGACTCTTGGGATACATTTTACCAACAATGCTTTCCATACTGAAATAAATGACATTCTCCTGGTCCACCTGACCCACTATTCTGTTAACACTGTGATCTCCCAAAAAAAAAAAAATTTTTTTTTTGAGTCGAGGCCTCACTCTGTTACCCAGGTTGGAGGGTAGTGGCACAATCCTGGCTCACCACAGATTGGACCTCCTGGGCTCAGGCGATCCTTCCACCTCAGCTTCCAGAGAAGCTGGAACTACAAGCCCACGCCACCATGTCAGGCTAATTTTTTGATTTCTTGTAGAGACATGGTGTCACTATGTTGCCCAGGCTGGTCTCCAACTCCTAGACTCAAGCAATCCTTCCACCTCAGCTTCCCACCATGCTAGGATTAAAAGCATGAGCCCCCCAAAACATAAATATATAAATAATCTCTCCACCCTGGTTTGTTCCTGTGATCAGACACTCAGATATGTGTTTCTGATCTCCTTTTCAATCAGCCAGATATCCCAAAATATGAATGCTTCTATTTTTTAAAAAATCTTATTTTGGTTCTTATTATTTTCAAAAACCCAGATGTATTTCATGTAAACAAGAAGTATTACAATAATATATATGGGGAGTTATACCTCAGCATTTAGGATAATGTCAAGTTATCCTCTCCATTGTATGAAGAGAAAACCGACAAGGAACCACTTGGGTTAGTGGAGGCTACAGTAAAATGAACCTGGAAATATTACCAGGTTTATTTTTTCCCTTTCTTGTGTAGATCAACGTTGGTCACACAGGGCTCAAGTGTATTCCCGTGGTAATCACCTCAGATAGCTCACAGGTTTAAGCCAGTCCCTGAAGTCAAGCACAGGTGCTCAGCGAGACACGCAGTGCCCAACTAGTGAACTACAGCTGGTACCCGGACTGGGCAGAGCTTGTTTCCTCTCCCAGTCCTTGGTCCTTCTGAAGCAGAACATGGAAGACAGTGCATTGGCACAAAGGCAAGCTGGACACGGTGGCTCACACCTGTCATCCCAGCATTTGGGAGACTGAGATGGGAGGATCACTTGAGCCCAGGAGTTCAAGACCAGTCTGGACAACAGAGCGAGACCTTGTCTCTACAAATAATAAAAAATTATGCAGGTGTGGTGGCACACAGTTGCAGTCCAGCTACTAGGGAGGCTGAGGCAGAAGGATCACCTGAGCCCAGGAGGTTGAGGCTGAAGTGAGCCATGATCATGCCACTGCACTCCAGCCTGAGCAACAGAATGAGACTTCGACTCAAAAATAAACAAATGAGTAGAAATAAAGGCAAACGGAAATATCTCTTTTTCCACATTTAATACCAATTGGACAACATATCTGCTTGGTCTACCCTGTAAACACAACTAAATTGAGCCCTGCCAAGACACATCTTTGAGATAGAGGAGCGCTCTGAGTCCTATCTCCTGTTTATCCAGGGCACTCGGGCTACACAGTGATTCAGAGGAATCGGGACCCATTATGCATGGTGGAGTTCACACATGTCTCATTTAAATAGGCTACTCTGTGCGGTGTATGTTATTATAAGTGATGCACCCACACAGCACAGATTTTAATGTATCCTAGAAAGCAAATTACTGTCAATAAGTTACATGACATTTCTGACCAAATTAGTTGGTTATTCATCTGAAGATCAACAAGCTCAGCCTCTACTGAACCATGAAGGAAAGAGAGAGGCATCAAACGATTATATAGATATTGTATAATTAGGACTTGGAGAGTGACGACATTGGAATTCTTTCCCTAGCATGGCTACACTGCAAAAGGTCTGGGAGGTCGTCCAGTTTAGCTTCTGCCTCAGTCTGCTGTCGACTCTGGGGAGCTATTAGCATAGTCCAGCAGACAGAAAAAGATGATACCAAGAAAATGTGTGTCTTGTGCACATTTGACAGCTACATTTTTCCTAGGGCTACTTCACTGGAAGTAGAACAAGATGTCAAGAATAATGTAGGAGAAGTTTTTGAAAAACAGTCCTAAGGATATGTAAGAAAGCTAGCCAAGACATGAATAAACGAAGCAGGGAAAAGACAGGCCTCACTCAACTAGCTCAGATCACCCTTCACCTGGCCAACACTGGCTGCTCAGCCCGCTGGTTCCAAGGCAGGTGAAGGAGGAAACAGGGTCTGGGAGCTATTTTTCTATTTCCAGCCTTTTAATTAGTTTTAATCCATGCTCCCTAGCTAGTTTAATCGCTAGTTTAACAGGCTGAAGCTATGATCTAGCACAATACTAGGCTAATTATGCTCTTTGGGTTGCAAAGGACAGAAGCACATTCAGTTAGGCTATGTCAGGTAAGGAGGGTTCGCTGTTCAGTTACACGCGATCACATTGGTGGCTTCTCCTTTCTCTACCTATGTGCCCCGACTCCCACCAATCCCAAGCCCCCAATCCAGCTGACTGATCTCTCGATATTTCTCAGCTCAAATTCCAGATAGTGTCTGTTCACCAATACAATTACTTAACTCCCATTGGTCAGAGCTTTTCCTGCCAGAACACGCTACCAGCTGCTCATCAGCCTATGACCTGTTTGTCCTTGGGTCTGATGGCTACCTCTGATCCAATCGGCAAGTGTCCAGGGCACAAAGTACAATTTAGGACAGCTTCCTTCAGCAAGGGGCTGTGGACCGAGGCAGCTTCCCTTAGAAAAGGATGGGCGAAGCCAGGCTCGGCGGCTCAGCCTGTCATCCCGCGCCTTTGGGAGGCTGAGGTGAGTGGATGGCCTGAGCCCGCGGGTTCGAGACCCGCCTGGGCAGTGAGACCTCATCTCTACAAGAAATCAAAAAATCAGCCGGGCGTGGTAGCGTGCACCTGTAGTTCCAGCTACTCGGAAGGCTGAGGCGGAAGGATCGCCGGAGCCCGGCAGCTCGAGGCTGCGGTGGCCAGGAGCGGTCACTGCACTCCAGTCTGGGCAGAAGAGTGAGACTCCAGCGCAAAAAAAAAAGAGAAAAGGATGGGCGCATTTCAAGCGTATATCTATGTCCATCTGCCACCAAAGACTTAAGTAGAAATAAACCATTGATTTGGAGGCAAGAGTCTTTATAGGAGCTGGGCCAGCTTCATGGACTTACCACTCGTGCAATTGCACAGGATTCCTGTGTCTAGAAGGGCTCACTCCCGGTTGAGTGCTTTGCTGTGGCCATCTTTAAATTCTCAGTAATTTTTCAACAGGAAACGCGCATGTTCATTCTGCACAGGGACTTGCAAACTCTGCAGTCATCTTTGGATAGGATGTTTTATTATATCATAAAAAGGTAATGGAATTTTATAGAATCAAATAATTTTGGATCCAAAGATTCTTCCAAGATTATCTGCTGCAAATATTCATTTGAGAAAACTGAGGTCAAAGAAAGGATGACTAGCTTTAATCAAGACCCAACAGCGAGTACTGGCAATGTCAGACTAGAAACAGAGTCTTAGCACTCCGAGTCCAGGTTCCTCATTCCTCCATACGACAGGCTGCCCCCTGACGAGGACTTCCTGACACGGATCTATTTTGCCAGAATATTGGGTAAACTACTTCGAAATCTCATAAAATGAAGATTGATGTGAAAGCACCAACGTGGATGTTTAATCTCACAGCTTGATTCTTCACCTTTGCCCTCCTCCGGAAAAATTCCACTGGCAATCCCCAGAATCTACAACTAAAAGCCAGGTGGCGGAACGTCAACTGATAGAAGCTCTATGGAGGATCATTTGTGAGAGATATCAAAATTACAATGTTCATAGTCTTCGATTCCACAATTCCATTTCTAGAGACAGTCGCACAACTGCACAAACACACAAGTCCAAGACTATTTGTTTTAATGTTATTTATAAAAGCAAAAGACTGGAAACAACCTAAATATTCATCCACAGGAGACTTAAAAAAAAAAAAGATAATACCATGTTCATGAAACAGAATACTCTGTAGCTCTTGGAGAAAAAAATAAATTAATTCGCATTTACTGATATGGAACAACTTCTAATATATTGTTCCATGAAAAAGCAAGGTGCAAAGCCATATACAGTATGCTTCTATTTGTGAGAGGAAAGAACATATAATTAGATATCCTATTATTACACACATATTCACACGCACACACACACGGGGGTATTTGTATAGAATGTGTCTAAAGGGATATACAAAACAGAGTGACTGCCCTCGAGGCAAGTACAAGGTGAACTCAGGCATAGAAATGTGGAGGGAGGTTAGTATTCTGTGCCCTATTGTTCTCTTAAAATCTGTACTGTGTGCACATACGATCTTTTCAAAAACTAATTCGTTAAATTAAATAAGTGCCTAAAAGAGGACCCCATGACGCTCCCAGTGCCAGATCACACCTACCATAGTGAGCAATGTACTATTGCTATCATTTCTCCTAAAGCTTTTGCTGGGATCTTATATATTATATCAAACTTAGAGACCAAGGAAATTACATGTAGTTAAATTGGACTGAAAAAAAACAATTCTCTCCCCTCCCCACCCTGCCTCCACATAAAAAGAAAAACCTGGAAAGTTTTCAAAACCTGCATAATCCGTTGCTTGTTCAGTCATTGGCACAGCTGTGTGATACAATGGAGAAAATGAGAAATGCTCCCAACTCTGCTTTTGGAAACTTGCCAATATCATCTCCAAAGTATCCTTCAGTCATTAGCCACTTATAGTTTTCCAGTGTACCTACTGTCAGACTTCATAAGCACTTTAACCAAAGGTTGGTTGGTTTGTTTTTTGAGTAGGGGTCTTACTCTGTTGCCCAGGCTGGAGTGCAGTGGCACAATCATGGCTCACTGCAGCCTCAACCTCCTGGGCTCAGGTGATCCTTCCACCTCAGCCACCCAAATAATTGGGACTACAGGCCTGCGCCACCACACCCAGCTAATTTTCTATTTTTATTTTTATGTTTTTAAGGGATAAGTTCTCACTATGCTTCCCAGGTGGGTCTCGAGCTCCTGGGCTCAAGCGATCCACCTGCTTCAGTCTCCCAAAGTGCTGAGATTATAGGTGTGAGCCACCCAGCCCGGCACAGAGTTTTATTTTTAACGAAAATCCTTAAAGGGGACACAAACCTCAGTATTACCCTGAGATGTAACAGAACATTTTCCTCAGGTGACTGCAGAAAGTGAAGCTTCGATCTCCTCATGATCTGCTTTCCTTGCAAAAACTCTGATTCCCAGTTAGAAAGCAAAGACAGGGAATGTCTTTCTACCACATTTTGTTTGCTACTCCCGTTCCAGATGTTCTGTATTTATGCAACCCCCACATGGTGGATCATAGGTGGCCACACATGCCTCGACACTCCTCTCCTTGAGAGGAGAGAGCTGTTGCCAGTATGCTTGATTCCAGGCTGCCCTGTGACAGCTTTGACCAATGGAGTATGACAGAATTGGTGCTATGCAATGTCCAAGCCTTATCGTCGAGAGAATTTGCAGAGAACTGAGGAAGCCACCGTGTAAAAATTTAACTGCCCTTTTAAAGAGAACATGTAGAGATGCCCTAAGACAACATGGAGAGGAAAGGGGCCCAAAGCCTGTCACCATTCCTGTCAGGACATCAGGAGGGAAGCCCTTGGACCCTTTGCCCCACCCCTCCCAGACCACCGAGTAACTACAGTCAACGCCATGAGAGGCAGAAGACTCGCCCAGCCGAGCGCTGCCCACCTTTCTGACCCACAAACCTACAAGATAATTAAAAAGTTATTGTTTTAAGACACTAAGTTTTGGAGTAGTACGCTATGCAGCAATCCATAACCAGTATGCCACACTATCCAACATTTAACACAGGCATCTTCAAAACTTTCATACCCAAAATTCACTAAATTGCCTTAGAATGATAGAATCGTCTCATGCCAAGCAGCCGCAGCTACTGGGAGAAGGCCAGGTCCAAATGAAGACAACAGATGAATTTCTCCAGCACCTCCTTCCCACAGTGCCAGAGATGAGTCTACATTGGCCAAGCAGAAGGGCCGTCCCCTGCCAGCCAGGACTCCAGAGATCACGGCCAGAAAGTTGGAGCGCGCTTACTCACATAGGACCACCGTCCCTGAGGGTGTCCTCTGGCCATCCCCGACTACTCCAACCCTCTGCCTATGTCCACCCATTAAACTCAATCCCCCCATGCCACGCCCACTATCTCATGGGGTTCACGGTCATTATCCTTGGAGGTAGGTTAAGAACCAGACCCTCTGCTCCAGGCCGTGCCCTTTTCGGCAGGGCTAAGAGAAGCAGAGCTAAGTCTTGGAAGGAGAGATTCCTGGATTAACTTCCCCAGCCCACGACGACTGGCAGTTGCCACCCACTCCAGCCATGTGCCTGTTCTCACCCACCCACAGGGTTGCCAAGGCCTGAGGGAGGTGGCACTGGCAGAAACCATAATTAGGGATTTCATCATATACTTTTAGCTAGAATTGAGAACAACTTCTTCCTGACAACATGCAAATCTATTGTTCCACTTTCAAACATCCAACTAACTTTCAAACACATCGTTGGGAACCCTTTAGATACGAAAGTAAGATACTGTCTTCTGAACTATAAACTTGGCCTTGAAATTCAGAAAAGGGTTGACACAAGAATGGAAGATTCCAAAAACACATTATGAATGGGAACAGAGGTCCACAAACACGGTTCAGTGGGGTCTGCGTTGCACCAAGACAAGCGTGGGCAGAAAATCTATGAGGGAGGGAAAAGGAAGGTGCAAAGAGGGTCTCCCCTTCTGTGCCCCCGGCTTCAAAGGAGTGAATTCCCAATCAGTTTCATAAAAGACCTTTCCCCATGGCCTCCGCAGACAAATTAAAGTGGTGCGTTGTCCACTGGAATAATCTACTGTGATAGATCAGTAAGTCTGAATATTATTGGGGAGAGGGGTGTGGGTTTGAGCTTGGAGCTTTTTTTCTCAAAGGCTGAAGGAAGAAATTTGAGAATTTTCCTAAATTATCTCAATTTTGTCAACCCCTCACTTCAGACAAAATAGGTAAGGAAAAGCTATTTCCATCACCTTCTTGGGTCTTGTCTATGGAGCCAGAGCCAAGGGAGGGGCGGGGGAGAGTGGAAGGAGGAGCAGAGGGGCCCAGATTACCTGTCTGGTTGCTTAGACTGGTCCAATTTCACTAAGAGTCACACAAACCTCTTCATTCCTTCTGCTTTGTCCCCTGACCTTTTTCAATTTCTTTTTCCTTTCTCCATTACCCTAAGGGAGTAATCTAGCCACTCTGGCTTTCTTTGCATGCAAAATGTAACAGTTCCTTCTTTCTTCTTTCAGATAAAGGCGGTCTCGGGGAGGGAAAGAGAAAAGCGCCTGGCTTCTTCAAATGAGCTCTGAAATAAAAGCCACTGCCAGATGTTATATAAAAGGTGATGTAATCCCAAAGTACTTCATTACATATGCAGCTCTGCTCTTCAGCCCAGGAGGAGTTTATTACATTTTGTCGATCCCCTTTCTATACCCACATCCTTTTCACATAATTTTTCCTGGCTGACAGACATCCTCACATTTTCACAGCAACCCATCAAGACAGCCTTCCCACAGCCCAGGGAACCAGGTTGGGGGTTTACAAATAACAGTGCTAATAAGTCAGACGTGTCCCTGAGATGCAGATCAGGAGCAAATGGTCCACCCATGCGCGTGAGGAGCACATCTATTTTGGAATAATAAGGGAGGAAGCAGAGCACCGTTTCCGCTGACACCGTGTGCTTTCAGAACGTGCACCAAACCCAGGCTCCAGGTAGGAACATGGAGACGGGCCCGTGCCAGCCTGTTCTCGCCGGGCTCTTCGTGGGCTCCATCCCTTCTTAGCCCATCGTGAGATCGACGGGGCAAACGCCTTGAGATCGAACTTCCTGCCTTTGGGGACGGGCGTCAGAGCTAGAAGAAAACACACCCTCCGTACCGATGAGCCATCTAGCTACTGAGATGCTCTAAGTGCAAACCCTGAGAGACGCCTCCTCCCACGCGCCAGGTGCTCAGCATCTCGCCCCGAGTTCCCGGGCACTCGCGGCCCCGCTGCCCCCTGGCGGCAGAAAGCGGCCGTGCAGGCTGGACCATTCCTCCTCGGGGTGAGGGGCCGACTGGAGTGTCGGCCTCAGGGGCCCTGGACGCTGAGCTCCTCCTGGTCCATGGATGCTGAGCTCCTCCTGGTCACCGGTTGGAAATACACTCACCTGACTCCGACTTCTAGTGCCATGAGAAAGCGTCTGTGACTCCCACCTCTCAGCTTTAGAGCCTCCTTGCCTGTTAAAGAAAGATCCCTGTTGAAGTGAGCTTTAGGCCTGGGGCAGCCACTGCAGCCTCCACCTGCTGGGCTCAGGCCATCCTTCCGCCTCAGCCTTCCAAGTGGCTGGAATGACAGGCGTGTGCCACCACACCGGGCTAAGTTTTTGAGTTACTGTAGAGGCGAGGTCTTGCCAAGTTGCCCAGGCCAGTCTTGAACCCCTAAGCTCAGGCAATCCTCTTGCCTCTGCCTCCCAAAGTGCTGGGATTACAGGTGTCAGCCACCGTGCCTGGCTAAATCCTGTGCTTATAAAAATTTATAAAAGCCGGGCCCGGTGGCTCAGCCTGTCATCCCGCGCCTTTGGGAGGCTGAGGTGAATGGATTGCCTGAGCCCGCGGGTTCGAGAACCGCCTGGGCAGGCGAGACCTCATCCCTACAATAAGATCAAAAAATTAGCCGGGTGTGGTAGCGCACGCCTGCAATTCCGGCTACTCGGAAGCCTGAGGCGGAAGGATCGCCGGAGCCCAGTAGGGGAGGCTGCGGTGGCCAGGAGCGGCCACTGCACTCCAGTCTGGGAGACAGAGTGAGACTCCAACTCAAAAAAAAAAAAAACTTATAAAAGAACAAAAACCTCTATTACTCCAAGTTTGTAATTACTCTTTAAAAACGTAAAGTTCTTTTTTTTTTTTTTGAGACAGGGTCTTGCCCTGTCACCCAGGTTGAAGTGCAGTGGTGCAATCATAACTCACTGCAGCCTCCAACTCCTAGGCTCAAGTGATCCTCCTGCCTCCGCCTCCAGAGTAGATGGGATTGCAGGCTGGTGCCACCATGTCCTGCTAATTTTTAAATTTTTAGTAGAGACAGTGTCTTGCTAGGCTGTTCAGGCTAATCTCGAACTCCTGGCCTCAAGTGATCCTACCACCTCGGCATCAAAGTGCTGGGATTATAGGTATGAACCACTGCACCTGGCCAAAGCTCACTTTAACAGCCAGTATACCAGATACAAAATAAATGTGTCCAATGTTATACTTTTATCCAGAGTCAGCATATTCCTTACTTCTACAAGTAATGTGCTTTGTAGGTTCAAATTTTCTTCTTCTTTTTAAAGCAGTGTTTCTTTAAAGTCATTTGTGTGCATAATGTAAAGAGTCAAACAGTTCTACTACGGTCCAAGTCGTCCCTGCCTCCTATCTCCTGCTCCCAGGAAGAAAGAGCTACTTTCAGCTCTTTTTTGGTTTTTTTCAGTTACAGGGACGAAGTCTTGCTATGTTACCCAGGCTGATCTTGAACTGCTGGACTCAAGCAATCCTCCCACTTAAGCCTCCCAGAGTGCTGGAATTACAGGCTTGAGACACCACACCCAGCCAGTTTCAGCTCTTTTAACTGAACCATTTACTCTTTACCTGTATATCTCTAAATAACATGTTCATGTTGCTACCTCGTGATTTTTTTAGTTTAAGCATCCTATATTGACTTTGCACTATGGAAGAAGACTTCACACACACACACACACACACACACACACACACACACACACAACCCCAATATATACACACATATTTTCCAATATAGTATAATTTTGGTAAGTGCACAAACCAATATTTTGTACTACTATGACTATTAAATCCTTGACAACAAAGCCATGGGGTATCCCATGTTCACCTTTCTGTTCCTAAAAAAGCTTTTACTTTCCCGGGAGCATCTTGTTCTTTTTCCACATGACAGATTTTCAAAATACTTATTAGATTCATTTCCTAATACTATCATGACCAAGCTCCACAAACCTGGGTGGCTTTAAACAACAGACATATATATTGTCCCACCACTCTAGAGACTAAAAATCTAAAGTGAAGGTATCAACAAGGCCATGCTCTCTCTGAGGGCACTTCCTAGCGCCTGCTGGCTTCTCGTGTTCACATGACATTCCTTGGCTTGCAGCGGCATCACTCCAATCTCTGCCTTGACTGTCACACAGACTTTTCCCCTGTGTCTGTCTTCACATGGTATTCTCATCTCTGTGTGTGTCTCTGTGTCTCTTCTCTTGTTATAATGGCACCAGTCATCTTGGATGAAGGGGCCTGCTCTGTTTGACCTCACTTGTTGTTTGGGGAGTTTTTTTAGTTGGAGTCTCATTCTGTTGCTCAGGCTGGAGCATAGTGGCAGGATTATAGCTCACTACGATCTCCACCTCCTGGGCTCAAGCGATCTTCCACCCTAAGCCTCCCGAGTAGCTAGGACTACAGGTACTCACCACCCGGCTAATTTTTTTGGTGGGTGTCTAATCGAGGCAGGGTCTCACTGTGTTGCCTCGACTGGTCTCGAATTCCTGGGCTCAAGCTATTCTCCTGTCTCAGCCTCCTAAAGCGCTGGGATGACAGGCATGAGCCACCGTGCCTGGCCAGTGTGACCTCATTTTTACTTAATTATGCCTGCAAAGCCCCTACTTCCGATAAGGTCATCTTCTCGGATACCAAAGGTTAAGATTTCAACATATCTTTGGTGTGGTTAGGGGTGGGAAGGAGGCACTATTCAATCGACAACATTTTTCTTCCCTAGTTTATCCCCAACTCTGTCCAATTATCTAAATCTCTTTTGAGTGTATTCAAACATTTTCTGTTTTCTATCAGGTTTCATCTTCTGTGTCAGTTCCCTCTCAAATGAGCTTTCCTTTCCTGACTGGCTACAACTACAGTCCATATCCTTTCAGGTTCAAGTGAGAAAACAGAACATGTTTCTCCCTCAATAGTCTCACTGGCTCTACAAGATCACATACCAATTTCAAACCAATCCTTCGAGTCGACTTAAGCCCGGGTCACATATCCCACTCCTAGAGGTGGGCCTGGGGCCATCTTTATTTCACCAAATGACCTGAGTATAGAAAAGAGGTGATTCTATAAAAGGTAAATGGAAGCTGGACACTAAACTAAATTAATGTCCACTACAGCAATCTGTTAGAAAGTACTTTAAGGGGGGGGTCATTTCTCCCCCAAGTTTAGAACACAGATTTTGTCCTGCCAGAAAATTTCATAATAATCTGCTCCTTCCAAGAAGGCTCAGAAAACAAAAAAGACACAACAAAAACACACTCAGATCTACATTTTATCCTTTTTCTGCTTTTGTAGGGATTGATGTGGTAATATCCGAGAGAAAAAATATATGTCACTTTAATACATTTTTACATCCTACGATGTTTGGGTAGAAGGTACATATTATCCCAAATATAAAATGTCATACACATGGAAGGAAATATCCTCTGGTCAAATCCCCATGATTTCAAATAGAACGATGCAGAAAATAAAAAATTCCAACCAGGCAGGCAATAGCCATCCTGTTGATAAAAATGTTCTCCTGCTGAGATGCCACCAGAAATTTCCTTCAAATGAGTTTTCACACTACGGTCTAGCTGTCCAACATCACCTCTTCCCATCTGTGGAGAGTTTGGGAAACGCTGGCCTCACTCCCCCACCCCCACCTGTCAGCATCTGTCTCTGTGAAGGAGTTCAGACATGTTAAATTTCTGACTTCCTTCTTATACATCTTCCTGTTATTGTTTTTCTAATTTTGACCTAATTTGTTATGTTTTTGAACTACAGATCACAAACATTACCAGTCCTTTTATTCACTGGAACATATTGTTTGAGAAGAAGAACCATCTTTTCTGGTCGGATCACCTTGGTCGAGGCAAAACAAAGGCTTAAAGATAGAAGGTTTAAGATGACAAAATTAGGCCGGGCATGGTGGCTCGTGCCTGTAATCCCAGCACTTTGGGAGACGGAGGCGAGAAGATTGCTTGAGCCCAGGGGTTTAAGACCAGTCTGGGCAACTTGGCAAGACCTGGTCTCTACAATCAATTTTTTTTTTTGTAATTGGCCAATCAAGGTAGTGCACGCCTCGCCTGTGGTTCCAGCTACTTGGAAGGCTGAGGCGGAAGGATCGCCTGAGCCCAGGAGGTCGAGGCTGCAACGGTCATGACCGTGCCACCGCACTCCAGCCTGGGCAACAGAGTGAGACTCCTACAAAAAAAAAAAATGGAAAAGTAGGGGGAGAAGACACAGTCAGAGGAAACTAGGAAGGAAGGAAATGAGAAAGAGAAAGCCAGGGAAGCAGAGGAATGAAGAAAGTGGAAGGATCCACACCAGATGGGAAAAGCCCTGATCTGGGTCTGAGGGCTGCACCACAGGCAGCTGCTTCACCCGATCCTGGACACCTCTCGGGTGACCTCTCTGGGCCTCCGTCTCCCTCACCAAGTGGAGTGACCAGCATGTCTCCTGAGTCCTTCCAACTCTGAGACACTGTGACTGCGATTCCTCCTCAAGGGCGATGCAGCCAACACCCCCATGTGGGGCCTACCAGGGAGGGTCATCGCCTGTGCAAAGATGCAGCTCTTTGTCAGGCTGGTTTTCATCGCTGCCTTTGCCAAAAAAGCTGTCTCCAGCGCTCTGAGGCCGGGGGAGGATCCCCGGTGGCTAGGTAGCTAAGTGATGGATGTCAAGCTGCCAAACCACCAGGCCCAAGGGAGGCGCTCTAAGAAGAGTGTTTCCTAAAAACGCAGCATTGAGAATGACCCGTCTCAACAATCCGTTCCCGGAACCCATCACCTCGCCTTCTAGGGGGTTTTAATGGTTTTAAAAAAATGATGAGCCAGTTCCAGGTGATGTGAGCTAAAGGCCTGATTGCCAGACGATGCCCTCAACCAAATATACCAAAGCAGAGATATGAGCTCTTTTATGTCCTGTGTACTCTTCTATTTGCTGTTACCCTGCATGAAAGCTCCTGAAACCGTCTAGTGTAATTCGTATCAAGAAATTTGGGCCAGCGGTGATTTTCAACCCTGAGAAAATCAGGGTTAAAAGAGAATATTTTTGACCGGGCACGGTGGCTCATGCCTATAATCCCCACACTTTGGGAGGCCAAGGTGAGTGGATTGCCTGAGCTCATGGGTTTGAGACCAGCCTGGGCAACTTGGTGAGATCTCATCTCTACAATAAATCAAAAAATTAGCTAGGCGTGGTGGCGCGTGCCTATAGTTCCAGCTACTTGGAAGGCTGAGGCAGAGGGGTCACCTGAGCCCAGCAGGTTGAGGTTGCAGTGGCTGTGAGTGTGCCACTGCACTCCAGTCAGGGCAACAGAGTGAGACTCCAACTCAAAAAAAAGAGAGAGAGAGAGAGAATTTTTTTTTTAAATATGAATGTCTAGGCCCCTTCCCATAAAATGTTTCTTTAACTGGTCTAATAGGGGATGCAGACATGAGCCATTTTGGGGGGTTTTGTTTGGGGGGGAGGGATTGTTTGTTTTGAGTCAGAGTCTTACTATTGTCCAGGCTGGAGTACAGTAGCACAATCAGCGCTACCCACAGCCTCGACCTTCTAGACTCAGATGATCCTTCCACCTCAGCCTCCTGAGTAACTGGGACTACAGGTGCACACTACCACACCTGGCTAATTTTTTTTTTTTTTTTTTTTTTTTTT
>NW_007192340.1:101470-129626 GCF_000164805.1 Carlito syrichta
TTTGTAGAGATGAGGTCTCACTATGTTGCCCAGGCTGGTCTTGAACTCCTGGGTTCAAGCAATCCTCCCACCTCAGCCTCCCCCAAGTGCTGCGATTACAGGTATGAGCTACTGCGCCCTGCTAGGCAACAAACTTCTTTAACCACCCCCCAAGTGCTTCTAATATAAAACTAGCATGAGAACTACCGTGCAGAGGGAGTGCAGTGTTTCCAGGACATTCCGAGTAGCAGAGAGCCTCGGACACACCTGCTTCACATTCCTCACTTTTTTTTTTAAACTAAGAAATCTTAGCAGAAGGAAAGTTCCACCCACAATAGCAGTAGAAGCTGTGTATTTTGGCCTGGCTTCTCTATCCCCCATAGAACCTGCAGCTGCTACAAACATTCCCCAAGCAGGCAAGAGTCTTCCCCCAGAGTGAGAAAACCACCAAACTCTTGCTAAGCCAGTGCTCTTTTCAAACTTGAAGCTGACATAGCCATTTTAGAATGTACACTAATAATCTCTGTACCTCCATGTAAGAGAATGTGTTCCAAAGCCAGGCTCTTCTGGTTCTATAATACAGTCATCAGCAAAGCCACATCTTAGGGTAGGGGAGGAAGCAGAGTCAATGTCCATATGTTCCTGAATATTAAACTTTCTACCGCATTCCTAAAAATCTGCCTCTCCACAAAGTTTAGAAGAGCTATTATATCTGTGTCTCCTGAGCACTATCTCACAGTTTGTTGTAGATTTTTAAAGTAAATTGCCTGGCTTCTGTGGTTCCCAATTTTCACTTTTTGTAATTTGGCGTTAACAATCCTCACTATAACCTACCCCATACTTGGCCCTTACAATGTATCAGGCACCATATTAAACACAATAATCTCTAGTAGCTAGAGATGGGACAACCCTACAAAACAAGCACAATTTTCCCAAGTTTACAGATGAGGTGACTTATAGCTAGTAACCGTCAGAGCTGGGATTCAAAATCAGGTATGTCTGGCTCCAAAAACAACAATATTTTCACAATGGTCTACGGTCCACAGAAAATCTATTGGAAGGTTAGTAATTGTAACAAAACAATAGAAGTAAACACTTGTGTAGCAGAATGGAATCACCCTAATGTTCTGTCCTACCCTGAGCGAGAGAAAAGTACTCCTTAATACTATAAGAAAGGGACTGGCAATAGTAGGAAACTGCCAGGGGAGGGAGGGGCATACCTCATCAACAAGGGTACTTGCATAAGGAACCTTTGTATACCTGACCCTGAAATGTAACCCATATCTTTAAAATTTTTTTTTTTAATTTTTTAAGTAATTCTTATTCCCAGGTTTCACATCTTCAATCACATCAAATAATAGTCTTTTTTCTGTAGAGATGAGGGGGTGTCTTGCCTTATTGCCCAGGCTAGTCTTGAAATCCTAGGTTCAAGCTATCCCCTCACCTCGGCACTCCCAGAGTGCTAGAATTATAAGCATGAGCCACCACACCAGACCCAAAGAAAAGTCTTTAAAGCACCCAAATCCTTTGAGAATGGAAGTACTTCCTGATTAATTTGTAGCCTATGTTATAAAATCACTTCTAAACTGTTATATAATCAGGTCCTATAGACATTGAATCATTATGGCTGGTAGAGCAGGAACCGGACGGTCTAAGAGACAGATGGACATCTTTTGCAGTCAAGTAGGAAAAACACTTCTAACACAGCAATGCAAGTTCTTGTGCAGGTCAGGATTCTTGAGAGAGAAAGATTTTGAGCTGACACGAGGAATATTTTTCCCCCATATTCAAAGCACAGACATGCTCAGTTCTTGCCCCCACCACATATTCAGCCTAATGGTGGGAAGACAGATATTAGCCAAAGAGTCTCACAAACACGATTCTGTGAAAAGCGCCAGGAAGGAAAAGCCCAGGGTTCTGTGACAGCATATAACAGGGCATATGATCGAATTGAGGGCCAGGGAAGTCACATACAGTGTAGACAGCCTTCCCCAAGGAATTCTTATCTTCCTGGTAAGAGTGTGTGGCTCCCAAGCTAGATATGACCTACTTCCGACCTGTATCTTCAAAGTCACCAACCAAGCCCCTAAAATAATGGACATGAGCCCTTGACATTGTTAGCCCCTCCCGATTCTCCTGGGCTTCTTCTCTTCCAAGGATTGAATTTCTAGGTTTTAGTCCTAGCAGCATGGATCCAGTCCCTTCCCTTTTCTTGTGTCCACTGTCTCTTCTTCCCCACTCATTGTACCAAATCTAACAACTACATATCCATAGGCTCATCGTAATTCTCCCATATCTTCAAAGATAAGGACACTAGGGTTCTTGTCAGCCTTTTTGGAACAAAGAATGTCCCCTCCCACTGACTATAAATCAAGTGAACTAACTGTGGGCCTATACTGTTTGGTCAGCTACATTCACCCAGAGTTGACTTAGATAAACCAGGAAAAGAGGAACAAGTCCCTGTCTCACTCAGTAGACCATGCCACAGTTGGAGGGACACTATCACTTGAAAATGCAGATCCCGGCCAGGCTCGGTGGCTCAGGCTGTAATCCCAGCACTTTGGGAGGCCGAGGCAAGTGAATTGCCTGAGCCCGCAGGTTCGAGACCCACCCAGGCAACTTGGCGAGATCTCGTCTCTACAATAAATCAAATATTAGCCGGGCGTGGTAGCGCGCACCTGTAGTTCCAGCTACTCGGAAGGCTGAGGAGGAAGGATTGCCGGAGCCCAGCAGGTCGAGGCTGCGGTGGCCGTGAGTGTGCCCCTAACCTCCAGCCTGGGCGACAGTGAGACTACAACTCAAAAAAAAAAAAAAAAGAAAAGAAAGAAAACGTAGATCCCAGTAGAACTGGCCTACCCAGAGACAACCCAGACTTACAGAAGGGTTGTCCCTTCCTCGAGGCTGTCCGTTCCTTCTCAGCTCTGAGCAGGCAGGGAGCGCCTCGCCCTCCCTCCAGAGTCAGGAAAGGCTGTGCTCTGCCTCACGGATTTAGCGAAGCAAATAGAAGTTTGATTTCTTTTCAGATAAAAGAGATGATGCAGATGAGAATTTTATCTTGCATGGAGGAGTGACAGAGTAGGAGAATGAATCCTACTTGATTACAATCTTCCATCATTCTGATTTTATAATTACTGAATGAAATCAATCAGCTTTCAATTGTTACCTTGGTGAGAGATTAAAACATCATTACTTGTCCTTCATATTTCACACTTTAGCAAATTTTAATAAACTGAATGCATGAGAAATGGTTATATTATCTTTCATGATATTGGGATGCTAATGACATTTCTATTGATTTTAATTCACATTTGTTGGTCAAAACGAGTCAGATTCCAGCGAGGCATGGCATCCTATAATCAACACTAACAAATGAAGACCACTGAACATTGAAATGGGCCAAATGAAATCATTAATCAGAAATATCGTAAAATGATTGCCAAAAAACTAGGGAGGTCTTATCTCCCTAATGAACATCTTTTATGGTCTATCGGTTCATTCGTAACTTTTGCACATTGGTGATTTCTCTATTAAAATATGTTTAAAATAAGTACATAAAAAGTACTTCAAAAGGGCAGGATTGGGAGAACATCAACTTATCGATGAAGGGAGTCATGGGCCCCCTCCTATGAAATCGAGTTCTGAAGATCACAGACTGCAAGCAATTCTTCCTTCAGATCAGTTGAGTCTGGAAAATTCTGAGCCTAGTAGCAGAAAAGATCATCCAAAGTTGTCAGATAACACAGTACAGAATAAAAGACAAGGGCACAGGTCTTCTTGTCAGACATCAGGACTTCAAATAACTTGGGCTTCTTGACTTCTTTGTGCCTCCGTATGCTTATCTATAAAATGGGGTTACAGTAATAATCCCCGCTTCAGACTGCTGTTCTCGGGTTGAAATGTGATCATATTTCCTCATGATCCAGTCAAACTGCATTTCCATGGTTAAAAACAGCATTAAATTTCATGAGTGAAGATTTTCTTTTGATTCTCCCAAATTCTCTGTTTACATTTTTTTCCAATGCTTATTCTTCTCTCTAACGAGCAAACTGGACCACACTTCCTGGGGGACTAATCCAGCTGGGAGAGTTTGGTATCTGGAGTTCAGACTTACAGGACATAAAGAACAAGGATGAAGCCAGGCACGGTGGCTCACACCTGTAATCCCAGCACTTTGGGAGGCAAAAGCAAGAGGATTACCTGAGCCCAGGGGTTCAAGACCAGCCCAGGCAACTTGGCAAGACCTCGTTTCTACAATAAATCAAAAAATTAGCCAGACATGGCAGTGCACCCCTGTGGTGCCAGCTACTGGGAAGGCTGAGGCAGAAGGATTGCCTGAGCCCAGCAGATCAAGATTGCAGTGGCCATGAGTATGCCACTGCACTCCAGCCTGGGCAACAGAGTGAGACTCCTACTCAAAAAAAAAAAAAAGTGAAGATGAAAGGCAGACATGAGAAAACAAAATGTTAAATGCCCTACAGTGTGAGCCTGACCCTACAGTTCCAGTTAAAGACCAATATACATCATGGTAAGTATCCACTGTGGGATTCAACTTCCTGTAAAAGGTAGAAACAGCAGTGTTTTGCTCCAAGAGGACAAAATATAGCTGGTTCTGAAAAGACATGAGAGATGAGAAAGAGACTAGGCATTCCAGCTTTACAAGAGCAAGAATATGCAGAGTGGCAGGAAGGGTCCTGCCTGGGTCTGAGCCCAGTGTGCTTGACTGCCCAAGAGACCAGAGGTGCAGGGACAGAAATGCAAGTCCCAGGTGACACCACTGAGGATTTCCATATGAAACCAACCCCTCAGAAGCCCCATTTTCTCAATTTAAGTTTCAATGAATGGCCTTCCATTTATATTTTGAGAAACCTTCATGACACTAATTCAACATACTATTGTTCAAGGTTCAGTTATATTCATTCAACCACCCTTTTTAATCAGTTATTCATTATCCCACACCTTCCTTTAATACTATTTGAAAGTATAAGATAACGTAATATTGAGGCTTTTATTTTTTTTTTTTTTTTTTTTTTTTTTTTTCTTGGTTTTTGTTTTTTCTTTTTGTCACTGCACTCCAGCCTGGGCCACAGAGTGAGACTCCAACTCAAAAAAAAAATCCAGCTGGAGGCCAGGTACAATGGCCCACGCCTGTAATGCCAGCAGTTTGGGAGGCAGAGGCAAGAAGAGGACTGCTTGAGCCCAAGAGTTCAAGACCAGCCTGGGCATTACAGTGAGACCTCGTCTCTACAAAATAAAATGTTTTTAAGTTAGCTGGACATGGTGGCATGTGCCTGTAGTCCCAACTTCGGGAAGCTGAGGCAGAAGGATCGCCTGAGCCCAGAAGGTCAAAATGAGCCATGACTATAACACTGCCCCTCAATCCAGACAACAGAGTGAGATTCCAACTCAAGGAAAATAAAAAAAAAAAGAATCCAGCTCTAGATGTTTCAGCAGACATCCCCAGCTGAGACCCCAACCAAGGTCTCAGCCAATAGTAAGCATCAACCCGTAGACATAGGAATGAAAGGGCCTTTGGATGGTTTCAGATCCCAGTAATCAAGTTGACCCCCAATTTTCAAATCTTCCCAGTCGAGGCCTCAAACATCATGGAGCAGAGATGAACTGCACCTACTGAGTTGACCATAACTTCTCAAATTCCTGACCCACAGTACCATGAGCTTAATAAAATGGTTGCTGTTTTACACCACGTTGGTGATATGTTTAATAGCAATAGTAGCTGAAACAGCATTCAACAGACATCACTGATGTTTGCTAACTAAGCATCAAAATATAGAAACATAAAATCACAGGTAACATAGGGAGTTGTTTCAGCTTTTCTTCAACTTTGGCCAGGTCACTCTTAGGCTCTTCCCCCAAAAAAAGAGCCTCTAATGCTTAAAGGAGAGTTTCTAGAGTATTCATTAAAATGATCATAGTGGATACTTTATTAAAATAAGGAAGCCGGGCTCGGTGGCTCAGCCTGTCATCCCGCGCCTTTGGGAGGCTGAGGTGAGTGGATTGCCTGAGCCCGCGGGTTTGAGACCCACCTGGGCAACTTTGCGAGACCTCATCTCTACAATAAATCAAAAAATCAGCCAGGCGTGGTAGCACATGCCTGTAATTCCGGCTACTGGGAAGGCTGAGGCGGAAGGATCGCCGGAGCCCAGCAGGTCGAGGCTGCGGTGGCCGGGAACGGCCCACTGCACTCCAGTCTGGGCAACAGAGTGAGACTCCAACTCAAAAAAAAGAAACTAAAATAAAATAAAATAAAATAAGGAAAAGGCTTCTCTTATGAGAAGTCTCTTTAATTTTTTTAGTTAAGTAGAAAGAAGGCAGAAGACCAATTTGTATATGTTATGATTGCTCTAAGGTTGCGCATGCACATGGCTTGTAGGCCTATCACTCTGACCTCTGCCCTAATGTTTGCATGATGTTCTCCCTATGTGCATGTCTATCCAAATTTCCCTTGATTATAAGGACACCAGTCATATGGGATTAGGGGCCACTCTGACAACCTCATTTTAGCTTGATGATTTCTGTAAAGACCCCACCTCCCACTAAGGTCACATTCTGAGATACTAAATAGATATTAGGACTTCCACATATGAATCTGGAAGAAACACAACTGAACTCATAACATCAATGAAGACATGATGATCCAAAACAGGTGGTGAGGTCATTTAGGGAGAGCAGGACCTGCGTCCAGCAGACAATGACAACTTGCCTGACACGGACGGAGAAATGTGCGAAACCCCTCTGGAAATCCCAGCCTAAGCAATTCTGGCTGGATCACTTTATGAACCTCAAGTTCCTGCCCAGATTCATAAATCCTTGAAGAAATACAAGCCAATTTTGGAGTCTCTGACAAGCTCCACAGGCTGAATGGATCAGACAGAATTTCACTTGGTATTTAGGATTATTGAGTCTAACCTGAGACTTCATGCAAATTCATGGAACACAAACTCCTTACAAATTGAATAGAAGCAAATCCAAAGGGTTCCTGGGCCGTCTGGAATTGCACATGCAGAATGTGGAGGTTTTCCCAACTCAGTAACTTGAGATGCGGGGCAGGGAGGGCAAGGTTGGCAACGCTCCCCACATCAGCCACTCTGTAACATAATGCATGTACGTCTCACGTGATTTTGAATTATTTCAAGTCCTGTAGTACATGAAGTAAGAATAAAGTTTCACTTTGTGAGCAAAATTCCAAACTGGTCAGAACTTGCAAAATTTGAAGGTGGGCAGATTGAGAGACTCGTGAACTGTATTTTTGTCACAACCTTGGAAGGTGTCACTAACTTGTTAACAGAAATACCTGCCACCTTTAATCAACAGGCTCTGTGTTTAAACTGTGATTAAACTGTGATTAGACTGTGGCCAGTGGTCTTAGTGGTTACTGTGCTCTCATTTGAAATTTGACAGCTGTTAAAAATTAAAACATTTTTAATTTGTCATGGGATGAGAGCTTTTTTTTTAAAGAACAGAAATTTTTAAAAAGAGAAAAATGAAAATCTTTCGAGTAGTCTATAACAGCATCATCCACGTGCTCTTGTAAGCAATGGCCCCACTGCTGAAAAACACTGCTGCACATCAGTAGCTTGGATATGGAAGTTAGATGTGACAAAAAGTTATGAGGAAGGCTAGATATCAACCTTGATATGCTCTGTTGTTAAATTAGGAAAGCGCACTAAAAAATGTGTAAAAGATGTAAGGCAAAGAAAACAAAAGGCAGTGAAAGCCAAAATAGACCACCATTAGTATGCGGTTTTGCACTTTGAGAATATGCCCCCTTTACTTTGCACTATTCCCGTGGGAAAAAGAACTTGAAGTTGTGCAAGATTTGAATCAGGACAGGTCTTCAGGAACATTTCTTTTGAATTAAAGGCTGTCACCTCGTCTTTTCTTGGCTGCTTTATTAAAATATAATTTACGTGGCATAAGAGTCACTCCTTCTACGTGCGCGGTTCAATGATGTTTAACAAATTTGCTGGATTGTATAACTATCCACGTCATCTAGTTTTAAGGCATTTCTTTCACCCCAATAAGGTCTTTCACGTCAATTTACAATTAATCCCCATTCCTACCTCCAGGCCCAGACAACCACTAATCAAGTTTTTGTCCCTTAGATTGGCCTCTTCTGGATATTTCATACAAGTGAAATCACAGTAAATTTGTGGCCATTGTGGCTAACTTCTTTCACTTAGTATGATGTTTGGGGATTTATCCATGTTGCAACATGTATCTATTTCCTTCCTTTTTATTTCCGAGTAGCAGTCCATTGTTAGTTTAGATGGCCCAAAAATATAGCACTTCTTACTGGGTGTGCCAGCTGTGACTCTGAACATGTGTGATAGATAGTACCCAAATATGGTCACCAACAATTCCTCTCCTCCTTGTACTCACTCCTTATATTAAGAAATGAAGTCACCGGGCTCGGTGGCTCAGCCTGTAATCCAGCGCCTTTGGGAGGCTGAGGTGAGTGGAATGCCTGAGCCCGCGGGTTTGAAACCCACCTGGGCAGTGAAACCTCATCTCTACAATAAATCAAAAAATCAGCCAGGCATGATAGCACATGCCTGTAATTCCGGCTACTCGGAAGGCTGAGGGGAAAGGATCGCCGGAGCCCAGCAGGTCGAGGCTGCGGTGGCCAGGAGCGGCCACTGCACTCCAGTCTGGGCGACAGAGTGAGACTCCAACTCAAAAACAAACAAAAAAAAGAAATGAAGTCTATTTCTTCTCCCCTAGAATCTGGGCCGGCCCTGTCACACGTCTTGTCCAACAGAACACAGCAGCAGTGACATTGTAGGGCTTCTAAATCCAGTCTTTAAGAGAAGTGGCAGCCATTGCCTTGCTAGACTCTGGTGTGGCCATGTGCTCTTTGAGCTATGGCTGTCGCCATGCTTTCTGGCTTTGGTCCCCTCCCCCAACTTGGGGAGGTCCATCTTCTCTTTCTCCCTCTCTCTCCCTAATTTACTTTTAAATAAACTATATTTTAAAAAAAGAAAGAAAGAGAGTTGGCAGCTTCTGCTTCCTCCTTTTGGAAGTCAGTTGACATGCTACAGGGCAGCTGGGGTTAGACTCCTGGATGATGAGATGTTACCAGAAGAAAGCCTTGGACCACATGAGGGCCTCTTGAATGTTCCAGCCCCAGCCAAGCTTCCAGCTGAATACAGCTGCATGAGTGACCACAGTTTCACCACATGGAGCTGAGAAACCACCCAGCTGAGCCCAGCCCACCCACACCATCATGAGAAATAATATCTCATTTTTGTTTCAAACCACATGGTTTTGGATTTGTCTGTTATGCAACAATAGGCAACTACAATATCACAATTTAATCAAAATCTTTCTCTTCCCTTTAAGTACTTGTTAATTTTGTTCGTTTGGAGTTTCTGTAGTTGCAGTCTATCATATTATATGGAGATTTCTCATGGGCCCTGACTACAATTTCTCAGCTGTTTGTGGTATATTGAAGAGTTTCGTGTCAGTCGGTCTGCTTCCTGATATTTCGCATGCCAAAACCTGACACAACATTTTTAAAATGGTCTGACGAGAATTACCTGGAGAACTTCATGAAAATGAATTATTTATCTTCCTCTCCACCCCCTCACCATGATGGAGAAGGAATCAGTATCCAACTGCTCCCACAACAGTGTACAAGTTAATTTGATAATCTCACCAGGAAGGCTATTTCAATAACTCAATTGAGTATTTCCTGAATTTTGATTTTAAAAAATCAGCATGCTAAACCCTGTGCATAAGGATACACAAATTACCAAAATAGAGCCCTTACCCTCAAAAAGTTTTTAATTAGTTTTTTTAAAAAGATAGCAATATCAGATTAGCATTCCATCAACTTGCCCTTCAAGTTGCAGAACACTAGGGGGCACCATTCACAAAGAAAACTACACGAACCCTGGAGCTGTTGACAAGGCTGCATTCCACAGTGATACAATAACAAGGGTTGTGACATTTCCTACAAATAGTGTCTCCTTCAAGAGTGGGAATCTTGTCATTCATGTGTGTCAATCTGCATTCTTCAATCCAACAGCTGGAACAACACAGGTACTCGGTAGAGCTAAGTTGGTGACCATCGTTGAGATGACAATATGTCTGTGGGTTTTGGTGGTCAAGGAGGCTTCATCGAGGAGAGGAGACTGAAATTGGACCTTGAAGAAGGAGGGGAGTGAAAGAGACACTTTAGGTGCTAAGCAGGCCTCATCGAGCATCTCTTCCCTTCGGTGAAGAAGAAATCCTCAGTGTGGAGCTAGCTGAGGACAGGCGTCAGGACAAACCACTGGACTTACAGGCCATGAGCCTTCAAAACTGCCTGACTCCTTATGAGTGAGAACATATGGCACTCTGTTCTTTGTTTCTGGGATAGATCACTGAGTATGATCGACTCCAAATCCATCCAAGTTGCTGCAAAGTCCATATATTTGTCCTACTTTATGACTGCACCTTGAACAATTATAATACCATAAGAAAGGGATTGGCAGTAGTGGGAAACTGTCAGGGGAGTGGGGGAGGGATTGGCAGTTGAGGGAAACTGCTAGGGGAGGGAGGGGCATACCTCATCCACAAGGGTACTTGCATGATCGATGTTTGTATACCTAACCCCGAATTGTACCCCAAATCTTTATAATAAAAAGAATCACAAAAAAACACCCCAAGAGACCTCACTTCCCTTTACTGGTCTGTCATCGCCTCCGATCTCCCCTTTTGGAAGCTGCAACAGACCAGCATGGCACCTTGGATGTAGTCCCCTTGGGACACTTACCAGAAATAACTCTAATCTGCTTTTTAGCCTAAAACTAAAACGTGTGCCTTTATGTTAACGCAAAAGCTTATTCAACCTACATTAATTTAGAAATTGCAGGAAAACACACAAAAAATAAATATTGCCATGAATTCTACCATCCAGAGATAACCGCTATCGATATTTCAGTGGTTTTGGTACTCAATATCTAGTCTTCTGTGCATGTGCAGATACTGACTTCATAAACTTTCATAAACTAAAAAAAAAAAAAAAACTGCCTTGCTCCATTTCCATCATCCACATGCACCTCAGATGTGATATGAAGAAGAAGGTGAGCACCACCAGAACACGCCATAAAACATGGAATCAGGTGGATGAAGGTCAAAATCCCAGCTTTGCTCCTAATAGAGCTAACTGGAGAATGAAACTGAACACTCAGAGTCATGGGCAGATCTGGGTCAAGACTGCAGGAGCAGCTGCTTACTGTGGGTGGAAGAGGGTGCCCACTTCCTGAGAAAGGGCCACTGTGCTTTGCAGGACTTAGTCACGTAGAACCACAGAGTGAGGGAGCCTGAGGGCTATAGACAGCTACTTGAATTAGAGCGACAAGAATGACAGAGCCCCAGTGCTGAGCTGTGTCGTCATCACATTGTACTTCTGCTGTATGTGAATAAGGATTCCCCAAAATCAAACTGATCCAAACGTATCATCTTCTGAAATCTTCAAAGCCTGAGATCTTCAAAGGGGTCTCAGCTGCCAAGTAAAGAGACGTGTTTGAAGCAGGAGGTACACAAAGATGGTCACATAGCTTTGGCTGGAGCCCCTCACATTTGATGGCAAGGCAGAACACAATGCATTCATGCCAGTTTGAGACACAGGACAGAAGAAACGCATTCTTCAGAAACATTTGCTAATTGAAATAGAAAACATACTCGGCCGGGCACAGTGGCTCACGTCTATCATCCCAGCACTTTGGGAGGCGAGGCCAAAGTGAGAGGATTGCCTGAGACCACAGGTTTGAGACCAGCCTGGATGAGTTGGCGAGACCTCATCTCTACAATAAATCAAAAAATTAACCAGGTGTGGTGATGTTCCAGCTATTTGGAAGGCTGAGGCAGAAGGATCACCTGAGCCCAGCAGTGACAGTGAGCATGCCACTGCATTCCAGCCTGGGCGACAGAGTGAGACTCTGACTCAGGAAAAAAAAAAAGTATGTAAAACACACTCTATGACAATGTGGCAGGATGTGGCAAATGCTCAAATATATTTCTTGTATGATTGAGTGAATAAACACAGAAACATGTAGCTGGTTCAGGAACAGCAGTTGGCCTCACCTGGGTTGACTGAATATCTCCCACTAGCCCAGCAGCAGTTAAAGGTATTTCCTTTTGAAAGGCAAGTTGCAACTTTAAAGATCCGCCAGGCGCATTTGTTTAAGAAAGGCCAAAAAGCCGGGCTCCGTGGCGCAGCCTGTAATCCCAGCACTTTGGGAGGCTGAGGTGAGTGGATTGCCTGAGCCCACAGGTTCAAGACCCGTCTGGGCAACTTGGTGAGACCTCATCTCTACAATAAAATAAAAAATTAGCTGGGCGTGGTAGCACGCACCTGTAGTTCCAGCTACTTGGAAGGCTGAAGCAGAGGGATCGCTGGCGCCCAGCAGGTCAAGGCTGCGGAGGCCGGGAGCAGCCACTGCACTCCTGTCTGGGTGACAGAGTGAGACTCCAACTCAAAAAAAAAACAAAAGAAAGAAATATACAATACATTGCTATGAACTACGGTTACCCTCCTCTGTTGTTGAACATTAGAACTTACACTTTCTATTAAACTGTATGCTTGTACCCATTAACCAGCCTCTCTTCATTCCCTCCACCCGTACACCTTTCCAGTCTATCTATTATTTTACTCTCTACTTCCATTAAATCAACTTTTTTAGCTCCCACATATGAGTGAGAACATGCGATATTTGTCTTTCTGTGCCTGACTTATCTCACTTAACAATGATTCTGGCCGGGTGCGGTGGCTCATGCCTGTAATCCCAGCACTTTGGGAGGTCGAGGCAGGAGAATTGCTTGAGGCCATGAGTTTGAGACCAGCTTGGGTAACATAGTGAGACTCCCATCTCTATTAAAAAACAAAACCAAACACATAATGACTTCTATTTCCATGCATTGTTATTGCAAATGACATGATTTTTCTTTTTTGTGTGTGGACGAATAGTATTCCAGTGTGTATAGAAGTATACTACTTCTAACTTTTCTTTCTATATGTTTGAGAATGTTTATAATAAAATATTGGGAGGAGAGAATAAGAAAGAATATCTGAAATTCTTTCTAATGGGACCCACTTCTTGCTTGTTGTTCTTGGTATGAGTAGGTCTCTGGTAAAAAGTTCTTAGAGTAACGTTGCTGCATCAATAATTCCTTTCATTCTCCTTGAGGCACTTTTTTAGGGAAGGTATGAAGCAGACATATCCAACCTGCAGCCCATGGGCCACATGTGGCCCAGGACAACTATTAATGCGCCCCCACAAAATCTTTTAACATTATATGTTTTTTAGTGTTTATGTTCTTCATGATCTCTTGCATAGCTCCATTTTTGGAGTTCACAATCATGCCTTATTCATATCGCTTTTTGGCAGCACATACATTTGTGAGCAATTGTTTTCAATTATGAAGCGCATGAAAAGCAAAATTCGAACAAACATTTCTGATGAGCCCCTTGAGAAGTCACTAAGAATTGCGACCACTTCCATCGAACCAGACATTGATAGATTAGTTTTACAAAAATAAGGTTCAAATTTCCCACTACTTTTATATTGTTCTCATTTTTCTAATAAAAATACAAAAAACTCTTATTATGTATATGCACTAGCTATATTATCTAATTTATGTGTGGCCCAAGACAGTTCCTCTGTGTTCGTTGTGGCCCAGGGAAGCCAAAATGTTAGACACCTCTGGTATAGAGGAAGAGTAATCCTGATCTGAAAGAGGAATTCTGCTTCTAAGTTTTTCCAAAATGATATGGTTATTAAATTTGGAATGCTCACATCGATAGAGATGTACCCTAAGTAGCTAATATTTATAACTTCTTTCTTTTCAGATATACAACCAAATGTGGAACTGAAAAGGACTCAGGAGCAGTCTGTGCCCACAGGTAATATCAGGTCTTTAGTCTCTAGAAATATGCCTTTACTAAAAATATCAAAGAAAACGGAATATGTTTATTCTGATTATAGTAAAAATGCCATGGAGATGTGTGTGTTTTTTTAAACGCGGTTGCCTCTTGCTCGTTAAAATGTAACTCATACATTTAGATCACGTAAGTTCTTTTAGGTCCAAACCATAATCTACTTTATGTTGATCGCTGTTTTTAAATTTTTTAAATTTTTAGTTTTTTTAATTTTTCAACTGATTGATTTGGATAAAGACAGTTTTTGCTGAGTAATATAGTAGCTTGCATTTCAACAACTTGTGCTTTTTCCTCTGGAACTGTGGTCAGCAAACTTTTTTGTAAAGGCCAGTTAGTAAATATTTTAGACTGCAGGCCACGTAGGGTCTCTGTCACATATTCTTTGTATTTTTTACAATCCTTTAAAAATGTAAAACCGGCCAGGCTCGGTGGCTCAACCTGTAATCCCAGCACGTTGGGAGGCCGAGATAAGTGGATTGCCTGAGCCCACGAGTTCAGGACCCGCCTGGGCAACTTGGCGAGACCTCATCTCTACAATAAATAATTAGCAGGGTGTGGTAGCGCGCGCCTGTAGTTCCAGCTACTTGGAAGGCTGAGGTGGAAGGATCGCCCGAGTCTAGCAGGTTGAGGCTGTGGTGGCTGCGAGCGGCCACTGCACTCCAGTCTAGGTGACGGAGTGAGACTCCAACTCAAAAAAAAAAAAAATGTAAAAACCATTCTTACCTCCTGGGCCCTTTCAGAGACATGCTATGGTCAAACATGGTTCCCAGGCCATAGTTTGCTGATTCCTGCTCTAGAATAAATTATAAACATGTAAAATAGTTTATTTCTGAAAAATAGCTTCTATGTTTTCTCCATCAATTAACTCACCTTAAGCCTAAGGTTATATTATATTACAAAATTTATCACTTAAGTGCCTTTTTGTGTTACTGTGAGTTGTAACCTCATATTTTCTTCTTTTTTTTTTTTTTGAGTTGGAGTCTCACTCTGTCCCTCAGCCTGGAGTACAGTGGCTGATCCTGGCCACTGCAGCCTCGACCTGCTGGGCTCCAGCGATCCTTCCGCCTCAGCCTTCCGAGTAGCCGGAATTACAGGCGTGCGCTACCACGCCCGGCTAATTTTTGATTTGTTGTAGAGATGAGGTCTCGCCAAGTTGCCCAGGCGGGTCTCGAACCCGCAGGCTCAGGCAATCCACTCTCCTCAGCCTCCCAAAGGCGCGGGATTACAGACTGAGCCCCCGAGCCCAGCGTAACCTCATATTTTCATTGAAGTGAACCTCATATTAATTATTTAGGTGTGCACTGTATTTTAGTCATTGCAGGCTTGAGAAAAGTGAGCCACTGTTTAGAACAGTATCTTAGAGTTCATAGAGTAAACATTATAACATATAAAAATTAGACAACTTGGGTATTCATTAGTCAAAAATGGAGTCCATGGTGACTACATTTTTGGGGCCTCTTAGTGATGGATTTTATGAAATGTGCTTCTAGTTTAGTGCATATGTTCTGTCATAGCTGCAGCTGAAAGGAATGCCTCTGTCAGAGTTTATAGTCACCTTCCCTAGCTTAAATGCCACAGGATTCAGTGTTTTTGACTATTTGTTGCATTAGTGGGTACTCAGTAAGTATTTTACTGAATATTGGGAAGGAGTTGAGCAGAAAGAAGGTAACTTTCAGTTCATTTCTTCTGTTATCATCTTTTTGTTAAGTTACTATGCTTATATGTGAAAATAATTCCAGCTACATTGGTCTTCTTTTCTTACTTCTACTATTATCAATATCATACAAAATTATTTTTCCCTCAAACTTGATTTTTAGCAAGTTTGCTATGTATTAAAGCATACTTTTGTAATATCTGTTCCCTTTCACTTGTGAACTTCTATGACACTTCGTATTCCCTTTAATCTTTTGTCTGAGTCTATCTCGAATTATAGTTGTTGGCTTCTCTTATCTACGTCTGTAAAGTATTAGCTCCTTGAAGACAGGCATAATGACTTATTCATGTGTGTAACCTTGTCAGCATCTAGTAAATGTTCCAAGAAATAATGGAACTTGGGTCCAATATGTTTTTCATAGAATCACATTTATAATGAGAACAGAAGGGGAAAACAGAATTTGGCATACAGAAGTTTACAGGCTTCCTCATAGAAAAACATCTTGGGTTATGCCACTGTTTTCAGGCTCCGTATTTCTCATAACTACGTATTAACACTTCTTGGTCATAAGTAACAATGGCATACTACTACATATCATGAAATATACCATTGGAGAGAGAATTTTTGTCCAGAAGGAACATGAGTGCATTTTAGCTCAGATGAAAGAAATATTCAAGAAAGTTATGTATATTGGAAGGATACATGAACCCTGGGCGTATTTCTTTTTTCTTTTTTTCTTTTCTCACCAAGGGAATCAGAGCCCTGGTCATATATTTCTAAAGCTCAAGCGTTTTCACATATATCCCTTTTGAGTAGATGTGAAGGAATACCATCTGTCACTAAAGGTTTAGGTGAAACTGAAAATTAAATGGGGGTCTACTTAATACATATTTATAAAAATCCCTTAAAATTGACTGCATATTTAAACTCTTTTTATCTTTTAGAAAGCCCAGCTGTTTTGAATGACTACAATTTAACCAAACCTCATGAAATAGAAAATGTGGACAGTGCAGAAGGCCCAGCCAATGAAGATGAAGACATAGGAGGTAAGCCATGGTGTACGGGTGAAAACGAACGGCTGTGGATAGGAGAAGGCTTAGTATGAAGAGAAATCAGCTCTCCAAGGAAAACTTGCATTTGTGGGTTTAGTTAGGAGTGACTCAGTTCTGTTCATTTCACAAATATTTGCATTTAATAGTTATAGAATATTAGCAAATTTTGAGAATTTAAGGTGCTTATTCAGTGTTCAAGTTATATTAACTTTACTTTTAAAATAATGTTTATTGGCCAGGCCAGCCTGTTACCACCCCAGCTCTTTGGGAGTCCAAAGCGAGAGGATTGCCTGAGCCCAGGGGTTCAAGACCAGCCTGGGCAACTTACTGAGACCTCGTCTCTATAGTATATCAAAAAATTAGCCAGGCGTGGTAGTGTACTCCTGTAATTCCAGCTACTTGGAAGGCTGAGGCAGAAGAATCGCTGGAGCCCAGTAGGTCGATGCTGGGGTGGCTGTGAGCATGCCACTGCACTCCAGCCTGGGCAACAGAGTGAGACTCTGACTCAAAAAATAAAATAAAATGAGGTAAGTAAAGTAAAATAAAATAAAATTTATTTTACTCTCTTCCTTTATAAAAGTAATATATGTTTACTATAGAAAGTTTGGGGTGTTTTCTAACACCAACAAACCCATTCTCCGACTCTCTAGACTGTAACTTGGTATCCAACAATTCGATTCAACGCAGTTCAGCTCTAATACTAGTTCCTGGTGTTAGCACAGACCCCACAGGTTAAAGGCTCAGTTCCACAATACTGCCCCCACTTCAGACACCAGTCTCAAGTACCAGTGCCCAGGTTATCTGCACTTCTGTCTGACTTGGTTACAAAGTCAGGAGTTCCCACACACCTCCCCACTTGTTTAATAATTTGCTAGGATGATTCTCAGGACTTGTTATATAACTCATTTATTCATTCCTCTACTCTCAGTTACTATTCCTCCCTCTCTCTATTCCACCCTTGGAAGGAAGGTTAGGTTCCGCCACTCTGCTGGTCCAGTTTGTAGGTGACAATACTAGTCTAGCAAGGAACTCTCCCTCAGTCCGCTCCCATATATATAGGGTATGGCAGAGAATTAGTGGGCTCTTTCTACTACTAGGAAATATAGCTGCATTCATTACTATTATTTTTGTTTTTTAGAGACAAGGTCTCGCTTTGTAGCCCAGGCTGGTCTCAAACTCCTAGGTGCAAGCCAACCTCCTGCCTCAGCTTCCCAAAGTGCGGGATTACAGGCATGAGCCACTGTGCCTGACTGGCATTCATGGTTAACCTGAATTTTGCCAGATGGGATGAAGGCACAACCTGCCTCATAATTCTGACATGAAGGTTTAAAACTATAGTTATGGCCAAGTGTGGTGGTTCATGCCTATAATCCTAGTACTTTGGGAGGCCGAGGTGAGAGGATTGCCTGAGCCCACGGGTTCGAGACCAGCCTGGGCAACTTGGTGAGACCTCATCTCTACAATAAATCAAAAAATTATTCAGGTGTGGTGGCACATGCCTGTAGTTCCAGCTACTTGGAAAGCTGAGGCAGAAGGATCACCTGAGCCCAGCAGGTCGAGGCTGCGGTGGCCGTAAGCATGCCACTGCATTCCAGCCGGGGCAACAGAGTGAGACTCCAACTCAAAAAAATAAAATAAAATAAATAAAAAATAAAACTATAGTTATAGTTTTTTACTTAGGAATTATCTTTGTTTCTGGCACTTGTAGTTGCAGTCCTGTGACCACTGCATCCAGTAGGAAAGAGAAAGTTGAAGTGATGTGTAAAAGGAATAAAAAGATAGTCATCACACCAGCATCCTCTCCTTTGGGAAGAATTGTGTAGTCACACCGGCATTCTCCCCCACCTCCTCTTTCCTAGATCCACCAGAAAAACAGAGGTATCTGCCTACTTGGGACACTTCGTTAGCTCATGTTGAGTGTGAGCACACACTCATGCAAGTGTGTAAACCAGCCCTTCATGCCTACACCTCACCTTGTTTTTGACAACCAATGTTTCAGTTGCCTGTTCCAGTTCTCTATGAAACTATTACTCTGAGGATATGTCCTTGCCTGTCGTTTGACATTATGGGCTGTAAACAGAGTGCTCCTTAGTCTGATGAAATGTGACTCAACAGTACAAATTGGTGCAGTGTCCTCTGTTCTGATTCTTTTATGGTACTCTGACCATTTGCATTTACCACGGGGTAAGCAAAGCCCAGTCCAGAGTCAGTATTTGTCACTGTCAAAATCCATCTGTAGCCCCCGGAACTACCAGCATTTGTTCTTCAATGCAGTCTACTTGCCAGCTATGTGTGAGGGTCTTCCCCCCCAGGGAATCTTCCCATCTGCAGTATCTGTCTCTTTTGTTAGCAGACAGAACAGTGTGTTGGCATTTTGTGCCTCAGAGGTTGCAAGAGAAATACGTCCAAAGTCAGCCCATCTTTTGCATGGCTGCAGCACCCCCACCATGGCTACTCATTTCATGGGCCCAGGTGGTCCCCTCAAGCAAGCATCCATGAGATCCACTTGGTTGCGATCACCTTCCCAACCTGAAAAGGAGTTCTGCTGAGCATCAATGTGTCCTACTTTAATGCACCCCTCAGATTCCCATATGATTTCCATAGGCTGTGTCCCATATGGGAATCCCTTTAATAGGCCAAATTTCCATTGCCCTCCTGCCTTACCATATGGCCAGGATATTGGCCATTGCCCATGAATCAGTAGAAACTGAAGCATAGGGGCATTTGTCATTGTTCAAGTCTTTTATCACTGCTAGGAAAATAACAGATAACCCATGAGCTGATTTGTTTTTACCTTCTTCTATTACAGTAAAGGTGTTCCAAACAGGACATTGTCTATTTACCTTAGAACTATCATCTACAAACCAAGCAGCTCTTTGTTGGTCAAAGACTGCTTTGTAAGGCACTGTGCAAGTGAGAATAGACTTCAGTAGCTCCTCACACCGTTCCCAAGTAAATCCCAGGGGAAAAGAAGTCCCCTCCTCGTGAGTACCTCATCCTTGCATTCCCCAGGTAACAGGAAATGTGTAAACCGTTTCCATTTTATTCTGGACGTTGCCCTCCCCATTAGAGCATTTCTCTGACATCATCCAAGACTTCATTGGTATTTTAGGTTGTAAAATTATGTTTGTCTTTCAATCATAGGGGCAGTTTCAATGATTGTCCAGTAGCGGCTTGTAATTGCCCCTCAAGTGGGAATACTCTAGTCCAAAGTCCCAATAGTTGTTGTCACTGAGAAGCATTCACAGGTTTTTGTCATAAGTTCTAGTCTACACTTTGCATAGAGCTATTAAAGAGAATTTGTCCATACCACACTCCAGCTTCTCTTCTTCACTGTGTGAGTTCAGGCCATCTTGTATGTTCCCATTTAGCATGTTTAAGAAATATTGCTTGGCCGGGCTCGGTGGCTCAGCCTGTAATCCCGTGCCTTGAGAGGCTGAAGTGAGTGGATTGCCTGAGACCGCGGGTTCAAGACCCACCTGGGCAACTTGGCGAGACCTCATCTCTACAATAAATCAAAAATTCCGCCGGGTGTGGTAGCGCATGCCTGTAATTCCGGCTACTTGGAAGGCTGAGGTGGAAGGATCGCCGGAGCCTAGCGGGTCGAGGCTGTGGTGGCCGGGAGCGGCCGCTGCACTCCAGTCTGGGTGACAGAGTGAGACTCCAACTCAAAAAAAAAAAGAAAAGAAATATTGCTTGAAGGGTAGATTTACATGCCTTCTGTTTTACAGAGACAGTTCCCCAGAGATACAATGTCCATCCTCATAATACATTCAGGTAAAAGAGACACAACAACTTCAGACATACCATTTTTCCTCCAAACTTTCATCTTAAGCCCATCAGCCCTTACATTTCTGAGTCCCAGTCCTCCACTGGGACTTCAAGTTTAGTTTTATAATACTAGGTGGGAGAGGTGTTCCCTAGTCAGACATAACTTTCATTCCTATAAAACATTTAGGTAAAGGAGACACAGCTTCTTCACATAAACATCCAAATTTGTATCTAAATCTTCGTTTTAATCCTATCAACTCTTACATTTCTATGTTCTGTCAATTTAATTGAAGCCCCTTCTTACATGAGTGTGCAAAAGGCTTTTGGGTCCCTAGTGAGGGGCTTAGCCAAAAGACCCTGGTCCTTTTGTCAATCTTTACTGTAATTAATCTATCTGACTCTTGCCTCAAACAACTTCAGATTAAATTTTTCATTGTAATCTTTACCTTCTGGCTTTAATTTTTTTTTCCTAAACTGGGGTAAATAGAACTTGTTTGGGGCCTTTTCATGTAGGGGGACTAGCAAGGGGTCCCTTTGATCTGTCCAACCTTCAATATTACCATATTAAGACCTTTGCTTCAGTCTCATCAGTGTCGGTTATATTTATCCCATTTCTTTTCTTTTTTTAAGTTGGCATCTCACTCTGTCATGCAGGCTGAAGTAAAGTGGCACAATCACAGTTCTCTGCAGCCTCGACCTCCTAGGTTCAGGCAAATCTCCTGCCTCAGCCTCCTGAGTATTACAGATGTATGCCACCACATCTGGCTATTTTTTTTTTTGTAGAGATGAGGTCTTGCTATGTTGCCTAGGCTAGTCTTGAACTCTTGGGCTCAAGCTATCCTCCTGCCTCAGCCCCCCAAAGTGGTGGGATTACAGGCATAAACCACTACACCTGGCCTTATTTATCCCATTTCTTTCTTTCTTTTTCTTTCTTTCTTTCTTTCTTTCTTTCTTTCTTTCTTTCTTTCTTTCTTTCTTTCTTTCTTTCTTTCTTTCTTTCTCTCTTTCTCTCTCTCTTTCTCTCTCTCTCTCTCTCTCTCTCTCTTTCTTTCTTTCTTTCTTTTTTTGAGTTGGAATCTCACTCTGTCACCCAGGCTGGAGTGCAGTGGCACGCTCTGTTCCCGTCACTCTCTTGCTCGCTCTCTCTCTCTCCTTCCCTCTTTCTCTCACACTCTCTCGCCCTCTCTCCCCCTCTCTCTTTCCTCCTCTCTCTCTCTCTCTCTCCCTCTCTCTCCCTCTCTCTCCCTCTCTCTCTCTCACTTTTTCTCGGTTACAGTCCCTTCCTATAACTGCCCCTTTAATAAATCTCTTGATCTTAAAAAAAAAAAAAAAAAATCCACCTTGATGGGATGAGTTTTTTTACTCTTTCCTCTGTCTCTCCCCATTTTCTTATTAAACAATCTAATATTTTTATTAACATCTGAATCCCATGAGGGGATGCTGAAACAGCAAATTCAATAAGGCTTCTTGGACTGTTGCTCAGTTTTGTAGCAGTAAAGTTACATGGGGTGTTCATGCAAAAGGGGCCCCTGTAGTAACTGTATTTTCTTAGATTCTGTATTTGTTTGACATTCACTCATTACAGGGCCAATTATATTACCATATTTTCTTATTTTTTGTTTTCTTGGCATTTGGGGCCTTGCAAACCTTGGGAGAGACTGTTCCTAGGGCTAGCCAGTTTCCTGACTTGGAGATAATGAAGAGCTCAGCCAGGAACACCTCTCTATACAAACCAACCAGTTCTGAGTTTATACTCCCAATTCCTTCCTTGTCTGACTCTTGCACAGCAAGCCAACATTTGCAGTGCCCTAAATCATTCCAGGGTGCCAGACAACTAGAGATCATCCCTGTATCCCAAAGCCTTCCAGAATTCTTCAGGCTAGCCAGTCCTAAATGACTTACCCTGCCCTGTCTTTCCTTTCCCACAAAAGCCCCAGTAAAGGCTCTGACCTAAGCTTTTTCTTCACTGGTGCTTTCCCCTGTGATCCCCTCTTCGAGACCTGGAGTAGAAATGTCTTCCTTCCAAACCTTGTTCTCATTTGCCTTGTAGCCATACTGACTTTATCATTCTATATCCAACATGTACATTCCTAGATACCCCCTTAACCATGGCATTTGCCATGACCTGGGTAAGGGGCATATTTAGTGAGTATTCTGATTGTTATAAAGCCAGCGTCCCACATGCCATGCGTATGAAGCATATCAGCTGCTTCATCTGGGGTGCTTCACTTGGCATTGAAAGGAAAACACAGATAGTTCCCCTTCTCAGGGTCAGTAGACCTTACAGTGACTTTTATCCAGTCCACCAGGCTAGCTGTGCCCTCAGGAATAACCTGCTGTGCGTCTGGATTATGTATAGCCGTCTGTGATTGTTCCATAGTGAGTTGTGGGTCCTGTATCAACCCAAACATGCTCTTCCACTCTGCAGCATTTAAAAACCAAGATACTTCCCCTTAAGTAGTTTTTCCTCACAATCCGTTTCAGTAAAGACTCTTCAGGAAGCTGATGATACTGAGCTACAAAATAAAATAACTCTTTTACACTGTAGCCCCTGGTTTCAGTAGTTTCTTGGTTTTACCCTCCCCTACCTGGACTCTTTTTAGTAACCAGAGGTCTAAGGGGTATTCTCTGTTGTTCGTTGTTCCCACATAATTTTTACCTTTAGGGGTAGCTTTGAGCTTCCGAAGCTCAGGTGACTATAATCTGAGCTTTGTCCAGGAACAAGGTCCAATCCAGCACTCTTTCACTTTCATTTGAGCTATTATAGATAGCAGTAACCATGGGATTGTATATTTCACTTTTTTCGTATTAGCTTTATTCATCTAGTGAACCAGCTCCTAAGGAGTTGGGTTCATCTCTATTTCCATTGACAACTTTTACCCTTAATGACTGACCACAGCCCAGCTGCTGCTCCATACCATGGGTGACCCAGCAAATCCCACTCTCAATGCAATTCTGGGGGTGCTTTCCAATACTAACAACCAGTTGTTTAGAAAAGTCAGTTGTTGGCCGGGCACAGTGGCTCATGCCTATAATCCCAGAACTTTGGGAGGCCAAGGTCAGAGGATTGCCCAAGCCCATGGGTTCGAGACTAGCCTGGGCAACTTCATGAGACCTCATCTCTAAAATAAATTTTAAAAATTAGCCAGGCATGGTGGCACATGCCTGTACTTCCAACTACTTGGAAGGCTGAGGCTGAAGGATCACCTGAGTCCAGCAGGTCGAGGCTGTGGTGGCCACAAACATGCCACTGCACTCCAGCCTGGGCAACAGGGTTAGAACTTAAACTCAAAAAAAAAATTCAATTGTTGGGTGTCCAGCAATTCAATTAATTCTGATAATAACTCCTAGAATTTGTGCAGACTGCACAGGTTAAGGGCTCAGTTCCACAAGACTGCTCCCACTTCAGACGTCAGTCATAAGTGTCAGGTCCTTAGGTTACCCACATTCTCTCCAACTTGGACAAATCTGGGGATTCCCACAACCATCTTCAGGTTTGATAATTTGCTAGAATGACTCACAGAACTCAGGAAATTGCTTTACTTACTATTACCAGTTTGTTACAAAGGATACAGCTCAGGAACAGCCACATGGAAGAGATGCACAGGGCGAGGTATAAGGGGTGGTGGATGGAGCTTCTGTGCCCTTTCTGGGTTTGCCACCCTCCCTGTGCTCACCAGCTGGAAGCTCTCTAAATCTCAGTGCTCAAGAATTTTTGTAGAACTCCATCTCCAGCCTCCTTTCCCCCCTCCCCTTCTCTGATGTCAGTGGGTTGGGCTAAATGTTTCAACTCTCAATTAGTTAGTCTTTCTGGTGACCAGCCCCATCCTGAGGCTATCTAGGGGCCCCATTTGAAAGGAGCCTGTTATGAATAATAAAAGATACTCCTGTCCCAGCTAAGGGAGGCTCAGGCAGTAGAATTACATGACCCCATGAGTTCAAGGCCAGCTTGTACAACATAGCAAAACCTTATCTCTAATTTTAAAAAAAGTCACTCTTATCGTTCAGGACGTTTCCAGAGTTTTAGAGGTTATGTGCCTGGAACTGGGAAAAGGAATAAAGACCAAATATGTTTTTAATACTACAAGGGGGGAATCCAGAAAAACCAGGATTATCTTCTGGAGAGCAGGCTTCCTCCATCGGCATCAGTGTACCAGCTAGCATTGTTGTGAGAGGCTGCATTTGGCTTCAGTGAATTGTTTTTTGGAGATTCTTTTTTTTGAGCTGGAGTCTCACTCTGTCGCCCAGACTGGAGTGCAGTGGCCATTCCCGGCCACCGCAGCCTTGACCTGCTGGGCTCTGGCGATCCTTCCGCCTCAGCCTTCCAAGGAGCTGGAACTACAGGCGCGCGCTACCACGTCCAGCTAATTTTTGATTTACTGTAGAGATGAGGTCTCGCCAAGTTGCCCAGGCAGGTCTCGAACCCACAGGCTCAGGCAATCTACTCACCTCAGCCTCCCAAAGGCGCGGGATTACAGGCTGAGCCACTGAGCCCAGCTGGTTTTCCTGTTTTAAATGAGGTGAAATGTCAATTGACATTCCGGGTGCCCTTTGACCAGCCGAACTGAAGAAAATGTGGTATAAATTCAAGAAGCCATCTTAGAAGATTGCAGTTGGGCTGTTGATGAACTTGTGGAGTTGACTGGTGTGTCATGGAGTTCCTGTCAGTGAATTTTATTTGAAAATTTGAGCATGAAACGAGTTTCAGCAAAATTCATGCCTTGCTTGCTCATACCTGAACAAAGAGACAATTGTTTGGCTGTGTGACATGCTTTGAAGGAGCAGTTGGAGGCTGATCCTAATTTTTTTTCGAAGTCATAACTGGAGATGAATCTTGGTATGACAGTTATCACCCTGAAACAAGACAGCAATCTAGCCAATGGAAAACTGCCATTCCCTACAACCCAAAAACGCACAAGTGATATCAAATGTGAAAGCAATGATCATTTGTTTCTTTGACGTAAAAGGGATTGTGCACTTGGAATGTGTTCCTCCAGATCAAACAGTCAACCAAAATTTTTATCTGAAAGTTTTGAAAAGGTTGCATCATGATTTGTAGAAGAAACAACCCAAGTGTGGCAAACAGGTGACTGGTTCTTCCACCATGACAACACACCTGCCCATACCACACTGAGTGTTCAGCAGTTTTTAACCAAAAACAGCATAATCCTTGGGCCCCACCCTCCCTATTCACCCACTCTCACCCCAAGCTACATTTTTTGTTTGTTTGTTTCCTCGGATGAAAAAAGTCCTCAAAGGGAAATGTTTTGCCAACGTGGAAGACTTGAAACAAAAAACAGCAGAAGCACTAAAAGGCATCAAAAGTGGTGAGATCAAAAACTGTTTTGAAGGCCGTGCTCGGTGGCTCAGCCTGTAATCCCAGCACTTTGGGAGGCCGAGGTGAGTGAATTGCCTAAGCCCACGGGTTTGAGACCCGCCTGGGCAACTTGATGAGACCTCATCTCTACAACAAGCAAAAAATTAGCCGAGTGTGGTAGCACACACCTGTAGTTTCAGCTCCTTGGAAGGCTGAGGCGGAAGGATCGCCGGAGCCCAGCAGGTCGAGGCTGCGGTGGCCGGAAGCGGCCACTGCACTCCAGTCTGGGCGACAGAGTGAGACTTCAACTCAAAAAAAAAAAACAAAACTGTTTTGAGTAGTGGAAAAAGCATCTCAAGAGGTGTATTGCATCAAATGGAGAGTACTTTGAAAGTGACTGATATTTAAACATGTAAGAATAAATACACAATTTTTTATAAATAAATTTTGGGTCTTTTTGGGTTCCCCCTTGTATACCATAGTTTGGAAAGTTCATTGAAGTACAAAGATAAATTAAAAACCCACCTCTATTCTACCACCCAAAGATAGTCTCTATTAGCATTATAGAATACTGACTTACAGGCCTTTTTATGAACACTATATTTATACTAACATTGCTCACATTTTATGCTAATATTTATGTTGATAATCTAATTACTATTGCTTTATGAATGTCACTCAAATCTCCTCTTAAAATGTCATTTCTTCAAAGAGACTTTCCCAGACAGCTCAGTCATTATTTTAACATAGTATTTTATTTTAATTCTCTGCATGACACTCAGCACAGATAATCTTGTAGTTTTATTTGTTTATTGTCTTCCTCTTTCCACCCTTCATTAACCAGGATCTTGAGCTGTCTTTTTCACTGCTAGATATTTGCAGCACCTAGAACAGTACCTGGCCCATAGCGGGTGTGCAGTAAATATTTGTTGAGTAAGAGACTAAATGAAAGCCCCAAGTTAATTATGTGTGTATAGATGTGTTGTTTAAAGGAAGAGGAAAAAAATCATTTCTCAGGGTCCTTTTCTTTTGTCTTAGATTTCTTGAGGTATCAAGAAATGGAGTTCTTTGTCTAAAACTTCTGAGAGTCAAATCTCAGCTTCATCTAACATTCCAGCTCTGCCGAGCTATACATTAATTTGTACCAGTTTTTAACCACAGAGACAGAAAAATGCTGCCTGGCACAGGATGTGGTCATTTGTGCTGAGGAAAGGCATATGGTGTTGTATCAGCTTCATGCAACTTCTTGAAGGTGACATCCATGGAGTCACACTCAGAATGAGGCAAACGATAGCTATACCTTCAGCTTATATTTTTCTGAAGTACAGTTTTTGAGTCCTGGTAGGTAATACCATGAAGTTTGTATCTGAAATAGTGATTCCCTACAACTGTTGGTTGGGAATTTATAATTTATATAATAAATTTGCTTTGGGTTCAGAGGTGGTTTACAAGTTTTATGTTTTCAGGTGGTTGGGTTTAAAAAAACAGATTAAAAACCCAAACATAAACAAGAAGTCAACAATTTTCATTCAACAAAAGAAATTTAAGACAAATATTATAAAAACCCAAGTGGTACAGCACTTCTTTAAGAATCCATACAGTAGATTGTAGGCCTCATTCTGTGCATTTTGACCCTGTCCTGGAAGTGTTAGCAAGGAGCAGAGAAAGAGGGCAATTCAATCTCTGTGATCCATTCATGGTGAGTCCTTTCTTACCAGGGGTCTCTAACACCCAGGTCATGGACTGGTCTGTGACCCATTAGGAACTGAGTTTGTAGCAGGAGGTAAGTGGCAAGTGAGCAAATGAAGCTTCATCTGTATTTACAGCCACTCCCCATCACTTGCATTACCGCCTGAGCTCCATCTCCTGTAAGATCAGCAGCAGCATTAGATTCTCATGGAGCACAAACCCTATTGTGAACTGCACATGCAAGGGATCTAAGTTGCATACTTCTTATGAGAATCTAACACCTGATGAAATGAGGTGGAGCTGAGGTGGTAATGCTAGCTCTGAGGTACAGATTAACATGAGGTTTGATTGCACAGAGACCATAGTAAATCAATTGCTTGCAGATTCATATCAAAATCCTATCAGCGAGTGGCAAGTGAGTTGATGTTCAGTTGTACAGCTGCACCTGTGGTAGGCTTTAAGTCAGAATTCAACACTTGTTTTAATCTGTGTGTGACTCACCCATTATTTATTTGCCACTTCCATCCATGCCTCTTTTTTTTTTTTTTTTGAGTTGGAGTCTCACTCTGTCGCCCAGACTGGAGTGCAGTGGCCGCTCCCGGCCACCGCAGCCTTGCCTGTTGGGTTCCGGGAATCCTTCCGCCTCAGCCTTCCGAGTAGCCAGAATTACAGGCATGCGCTACCATGCCCGGCTGATTTTTTTGATTTATTGTAAAGATGAAGTCTCCCTGCCCACGCGGGTCTCGAAC
>NW_007192340.1:129646-139069 GCF_000164805.1 Carlito syrichta
ATTCGCCCAGGCGGGTCTCGAACCCGCGGGCTCAGGCAATCCACTCACCTCAGCCTCCCAAAAGCGTGGCATGCCTCTTTTTTTAATGGTGAGTTGTATAATTATTTTATTACATATACAATGTAATAATAATAGAAATAATGTGCACAGTAAATGTTATGTGCTTGAATCATCCCGAAACCATCTCTTCCCCATAGTCCGTGGAAAAATTGTCTTCCACGATACCAGTCCCTGATGCTAAAAAGGTTGGGGACTGCTGTTTTCTGACTATTGTAGCTGCCTATGCCACTTCTATCACCTTCCCTCAATGGGTTATATATCTGTGTATATAACCAGATATCTGTGTATAGAAATTTCCCGGTTGCTAGGATTCTGAGAGTGTCACATAGTTCTTTGTAGAGACTAGAAGATATGATCCATCAGTCTTAATTTGGGAAAGAAAGAAGAAGCAGTTCTTTCTTCTAAGCCTCACTTAGAAAGAAGTGAATAGGCTAATTTTGGTGTTGAAAGATTATTTCATTATTTCATGATTAACCTCAGAATTCAACACTTGTTTTAATCTGTGTGTGACTCACCCATTATTTATTTGCCACTTCCATCCATGCCTCTTTTTTTTTTTTTTCTGATTATAGTAATCTTGTCTGCAATTTTGCTTTCCATGGTTTCATTTCTCTGGTCAACTGAGGTCTGAAAATAAGTGAGCACAGTATAGTAAAATATTTTGAGAGAGACAACATTCATATAACTTTTATTACAGTATAGCATTATAATTGTTCTATTTTATTATTAGCTATTGATGTTCATCTCTTACTGTGCCTGATTTATAAATTAAACATTATCATAGGTATATATGTATAGAAAGAAGCATAGTATATAATCATGCACCACATAACAAGGTTTTGTTCAGTGACAGACTGCATTTATGACAGTGGTCCTGTAAGATGATACCATATTTTTACTGTACATTTTCTATGTTTAGATACACAAATACCAATGTATTACAATTGCCTACAGTATTCAGTACAGTAATGTGCAGTACAGGTAGCATGTTAGCAATAGTCTATACCATATAGCCTAGGTGTGTAGTAGACTATACCATCTGGGTTTGTGTAAGTACAGTATACTCTATAATGTATGCATAGTGATGATATTGCCTAGTGATATATTTCTTAGAACATATCCCTGTTGTTAAGCAGTGCATGACTGTATATAGGGTTCATCCTCGGTTTCAGGCATCCACTGGGGGTCTTGGAACATATCCCCTGTGGATAGGAGAAGACTACTGTACTGTGGCACTTAATCTTGGTTATATACCTTTAGAAAAGGTAGTTACCAGGACCCTGCTTTTTTAAAAGATATATTATCAGTATATGCAAATTATACATGCCAAATTATAAAAAATAATATAATTGAAAAGTAGCATTGCCTGATAGAAGATACACTTGTTACATAATAAGGTACCGCTGACATAAGCAGCAATGGGAAGCATTAAGACTAGAGGTAGGCCAGGCTCTGTGGTCTGTAGTCTCAGCTACTTGGGAGGCTGAAACAGGAGGATTGCTTGACTCCAGGGGCTTGAGGCTGCAGTGCACTATGATTACACCTGTGAATAGTACTGCACTCCACCCTGGGCAACATAGCAAGATTCCATCTGCCTATAATCCTAGCATTTTGGAAGGCCAAGGTGAGAGGTTTGCCTGAGCCCATGGATTTGAGACCAGCTTGAGCAACTTGGCAAGACCTCACCTCTACAATTAAAAAAAAAAAATTAGCCGGGCATGATGGTACATGCCTATAGTTCCAGTTACTTGGAAGGCTGTGGAGGAAGGATCGCCTGAGCCCAGCAGGTCGAGGCTGCAGTGAGTGTGAGCATGCCACTATACTCCAGCCTGGGTGACAGAGTGAAACTCCAACTCCAACTCAAAAAAAAAACTGGAGTTAGGATTATACTTTTAAAAGTAATTAAGGAAATTAAGCTATAATATAATAACAATTATTTTTTAAAATGTGCTTTAGATAATTCTATTTAAGTTTAATGGAAACATTTCTTTTTAAATGCCCTTTGAAAGATTTCAGAAACTAGGACCTATCTGGAGTGTTTTAAATTCAAAATAATCTAACCATGTTTAATCAATATGGTAAAAAAAAAAGTCATGTGCATCTTTTTAAGTTTCCAGCTCTTAGAAAATTGTTTTATAGAAAATTTCAGACCCTGATAGAAACACTCACTTTATTTTTTCTCTTGTGGAAAGACATACTAATTTTTAGGGGGGGAAATCTTTACCCAACTAGAGTTGTTGTTTGAAAAACAAAATAGAAGATATTTGAAAAAAAACTTTTAAAAGGTATTAACAATAAATATAAATGCACTTGTTTAGCACCTCACAGACATTGTGGTAATTATTTTATGATATATTTCCAGGGACCTAGCACAAGTATTGGCAATCTGTTTTCTGTAAAGGGCCAGATAGTAAATATCTTAGACTTTGTGGACCATACAATCTCTGTTGCCTCTTCTTTTCTCTGCTGTTGTAGTGTAAAGCAACCACAGAAGATTGAGAATAAGAGTGGCTTTGTACCAACAAAACTTTATTTACAGAAATAAGCAGTGGGTTGGTTTTGACCTGCAGACCATAATTTGCTTACTCCTGGCCTGGTATATACATTTATTGTGTGATGAGTTAAGAAAGCATATGATTCTTAAAAGGAACAATGTTCATGTAAACATTTTAAAAGGGCATCAGTGGGAACTCTAACACTATCATTTTTGAAATTATAAAAAAATTATCACTAACAGCTCTGTTTATCACCCTCATGTAGTTGATATAGCTCTGTACCACTACAATTTACATAAATTAATTAGACAGGAATAAAACCAGATGTGGATTAAATGCTGTGTTACCATTTAGTTGGCTCCTCATTTGTTTCTGAAAATTTAAATCTGACAGGTTATGCACTGGCAGTATTTATGTCAACTCAAGTTTATTTCCTCCATGAGGCCTTTTTACACTATTCCAGCTATCACAGAGCTAAGTTTTTGGAGTAAGTTTGATTAGTATTTGTTTAAGTGCCTGATGATATTCTATCTAAAATTGTGTGTGACAAACTTTCACCCCATTGCATTACAAACTTTTTAACAAAAGAGTCCTAGTAGTCCACATTTACACTTATACTTTCTAAAAATATTTACCTATAAAGTGATATAATCCAACTGAATTGGAAAGCATAAGAAACGAAGAGGTTCAGAGTTCTTTTTCCAGCCTGGCCATTAACTCTTGTGAACAATTATTATTTCTTCTCTTCTGAGTGACCAACTATAACTGTCTTCAGACTGACCTTGAGCAGTAGGAAACAACCCAGGGATCTCCAGGTCTTTATTTTTGTCTATCATCCAGTGAGTGCTGGGAGTATCATAGATAGTTTACTAAGTACAGTGGCTATTGGGACCTTACTCTTAGATCTAAAATATCAGTGAGGTACACTAATGTCAAAAGCAGAAGTAAAAGCAATGTTATAACATCTCATGAGAAAGAATATTCCTGTTGCTTATATCTGACCTGTGATCACAGAGGGACACAATAAAATAAAAGCCTCTGAGTTTCAAGACTAGAGATAAGATGTTTCACTTTGGTGTACCCAGGGATATTAACTAGGTAGAGATGAGACATAAGATGGTAGAATGTGGTCCCAGCTAGGCCCTGTAGAAAAGGCATGGTGTTAGGCCAGGCGCAGTGACTCACACCTATAATCCCAGCACTTTGGGAGGCTGAGGTGAAAGGATTGCCTGAGCTCACGGGTCAAGACCAGCCTGGGCAACTTGGCAAGACCTCATCTCTACAATAAATAAAAAATTTAACCAGGCATGATGGCACATACCTGTAGCTCCAGCTACTTGGAAGGCTGAGGCGGAAGGATCACCTGAGCCCAGCAGGTTGAGGCTGCTGTGGCTGTGAGTGTGCCACTGCCCTCTAGCCTGGGCAATAGAGTAAGACTCCAACTCAAAAAGAAAAAAAAAGAAAAAGAATAGGTCTGGGATTGCCTGAGCCTGCAGGTTCGAGAGCCGCCTGGGCAACTTGGTGAGACCTCATCTCTACAATAAATAAAAAAACTAGCTGGGCATGGTAGCACGCTTGTAGTTCCAGCTACTTGGAAGGCTGAGGCAGAAGAATCGCCGGAGCCCAGCAGGTTGAGGTTGCGGTGGCCGGAAGCAGCTACTGCACTCCAGTCTGGGGTAACAGAGTGAGACTCCAACTAAAAAAAAAAAGAATAGGCCTGATGTTAAGGGTGAAATGACAGGCAGGCCCCTAGTCATTCTTCTTCCTCTGAAATTGGATTACTATCTTTGTCGTTTCCCATTTAGAAAATGGAAGGAAAGATTCTGTCGTAAGCACATATATTAAGAGAATGTGATTCAACAGGCATTTACTGATGGTATTATTGCTTTTCTTTGAATAGTTGGGGAATATGTTTGACTACCCACCTCTTGCATTTAGCACTCTATTGGCCCCGCTTTTCAGCTGCCCCCTTCAGCCACTGTCTCTTTCTGCTTATACTAGCTGTTCTGGAGCTGCTGCGGGGGCAAAAAGTACACAGTTTACCCTGATACCCATCAACATCAGCTGTTTATCCTGCTTACAAATTTATCCTTTATAGTTTTCCAGGACCTCCATAACATTGCCATAAACTGGGGAACTTGAAACAACAGAAATGTTTTCTCTCACAGTTCTGGAGTCTAGAAGTTAAAAATCAAGGTGTTGGCAAGACCATGCTCCCACTAAAGGCTCTAGGGAAGAACTCTTCCTCGCCTCTTTCTAGCTTCTGATGGCTTCCAGAAATCTTGGCATTCCTAGACTTGTGGCAGCATAACTCCAGTCTCTCCCTCCGGTGTCACATGGCCTTCATCCTTGTGTGTATGTCTTCTCCTCTTACACGGATACTAGTCACTGGATTAGGGCCTATCCTAACCCAGGGTGATCTTATCTGAACTAATTGCATCAGCAGTGATCCTATTTCCAAATAAAATCACATTCTGAGGTTCCAGACGGACATGAATTTTTGAGGGACACTGTTCACCACACTATACCCTTCATGTCTGGATCCTTTACAACTGAATATCAAATATAGCTGATACTCATCATGAAATATGTTTCTTTTTAATTGTACGGTGGTGATCAATCAGTATATGGATGTAATTACTTCTGTCCTATAAGAGTTATGGGTCTTGCTTGATTCCATGAGAAAAGTTGAATTTGATAATTTTTTGAAAGACCTTAAATGTTCTCTGTTGTGACACAATGTGTGGTATAGGTGCTTAGATCAGAGATAAGAATTTTAGTTAGAAAGTTTACTGAAAAAATAATTCTTCCCCCTTTAAGAGATATAGTTCTCATCTTCAGTAGCTTTATATGGCCTGCTCTCAGCCCTTTTTGAGGTGTATAATTCTTTTGTGTTTATAAGAAGTACAAACTGGCCGGGCTCGGTGGCTCAGCCTGTAATCCCAGCACTTTGGCAGGCCGAGGTGAGTGGATTGCCTGAGTCCACGGGTTCGAGACCCGCCTGGGCAACTTGACGAGACCTCATCTCTACAATAAATCAAAAGTTAGCCAGGCGTGGTAGCGCGCGCCTGTAGTTTCAGCTACTTGGAAGGCTGAGGCAGAAGGATCGCCGGAGCCTAGCAGGTCGAGGCTGCGGTGGCCGGAAGCGGCCGTTGCACTCCAGTCTGGGTGACAGAGTGTGACTCCAACTCAAGAAAAAAAAAAATACAAACTACTTTGATGCTTCTGAAAGGGGAAAAAAACTAAGCCACATGTGCGGTTTATGGATGCTAATTACTGCCACATTTAGATGTGTGAAGGAGGGTGACTGGAGAGAGCTGGGAGAGACTGAGGTGGCCTCGCCCAGGCATTTGCTGAGGCTCCAGTGGTACTGCTCAGCACACGCAAATATATGCTTCAAAAGGAAGTGCCGTTTTTTATCATAATATTACATCTCTCAAGGCCAGATCAAGGCCTGTCACTCATGGGATGCAGGGGTTATCTTACAAAATCAGCAGTGCTTTGCTGCACAAGTTCACTCACAGGGGATTTCTGTAAGTGCTCACCATAGGCAGAGCTTTACAGCTTGTACTGTGTCAAACGGGTAAGTTCAGTTGTGATAAAACCAAGACATCTCTCCTTAAATCTTTTAAACAAAAACATCTCTGGATTTTTTTTTTCTTAACTAAGCTGTGTATTATAGTGAACTAAAAGGAATGTGTAGGAAGATATTTGGTATCTGCAAAAGAGGTATGGATGGTGGTAATGGTTAACAGAAATATGAGTCTGCCCACTGTCCTTAGTGGATCCTCCAGAGAGTTTTCTACTTCCTTTTTTGCTTTTCTTTTTTCTTTTTTTTTCTTGAGTTGGAGTCACACTCTGTCGCCCAGACTGGAGTGCAGTGGCTGCTCCCGGCCACCGCAGCCTCGACCTGCTGGGCTCCGGCCATCCTTCCACCTCAGCCTTCCGAGTAGCTGGAATTACAGGCATGCGCTACCACACCCGGCTGATTTTTTTTTTTTTTTTGATTTATTGTAGAGATGAGGTCTCGCTGCCCAGGCGAGTCTCGAACCCGCGGGCTCAGGCAATCCACTCACCTCAGCCTCCCAAAGGCACGGGATTACAGGCTGAGCCACCAAACCCGGCCCTTTTTTGCTTTTCTTTATCCGTGGAGCAGTGGTGTCGGTGCCTCTTTCCAGTTGGATAAACAGAATGCGTGAAACACCCTTATGTGCCTGCTAACTTTCATAGCAGCTTCTCTTGCCAAGTGAGTTCTGCTGCTCAAGTGAACTTTGGCACCAGGCATGGCGACCCGAATCACTGTGGACCCTGGTGCAGTTTGATAACTACATGAAGGCACCCTGCTGAGAGATAAATGAGGAGTCCCAGTGGTGTGCCAGAGCCAGCTCATAGTTGCTTGTTAAATTGTCAGGAATTTTGAGTTGGCTGATATCTCGCTGGTAGGTTGAAATTGGCCATAGTGGAGTATGTATACCAAAGAAATCAGCAAATGCTACAAGTAAGCCCTGCCTTCACCCTGAATTGGTTATTAAGCATTTACCAGTGCACCACTGGACTGAGAACTGAAAAAATCCTGTCTGGCTCATGGGGGCCATCATTTTTTGTAATTTGTCAGCCCAGAGGGTTTTTTTTTGTTTTTTGTTTTTTTTTTTTGTAACTTACATGAAAGAGTGTTGGAAATGAGAAAGGTACATGAGATCTCTCCACAATATAGTAGATAGGACCCAGACATTTTACCTTGTAAAATATGGGGGGGGGCACATTGTGGTAAAGTTAATTAAATATAGTCGCTTTTTTGTACTTTTGTAAGAAGCACAAAGCAATGACAGTAAAGCTTAGATTGGGTACAACTGACCATATATTAAACTTTAAAAGTCCCAAATGATCATGATGCAGTTACTTCCCACCCATTCCTGTAACATAAGAACTTCAGCTTGTTCTTGTCTGAGGAGGGAGGGGTAGACAACTAGAGCCTTCACAATCCCGTCGTAACCACATTTGCACATGTTGTATTGTGGCAAGGTCTTGCTTGCGTCCCAGAGACATGACAAGGACAGTCTTTTATAGTTGTATTCTTTTATGCCAAAGCTCTGGGAATACAGTAAATGTTTTGTATTTATCCATTTTTCTCTCTGCCTTTCCATCCAACCATCCATTCATCCCCTGCATTGTTCACAAGTGCTCACAAAATAATTATTGGTTGATTAACTAAAGTGAAGAAGAGCATGTGAGTTCATTTTGGCAATGTTGTCTTTCTTTAGTAGTGTTCAACAAACACTGGGAAAACGTTCCAAGGATTACATGGGGATGGATAATTTTAAGAGAATCAGTTTCTAGGTCCTTAACTTCAATATATTCTTTTTAAAGCTGTTCTTACCTAGATAACTGCTCCCACTGAGGTTCTTCTTTCCCATCTTTTCTTTCACAATGATCCTTCTTCACTTGATAAAAGTACAGCTCTCACCCATCTCTAATGTGTAAGTAATTACAGGTTGCCAAACAAAGGGTTGGTTAGATAATTTCCCTAATAAAACTCTCACAAATTATTTCCCATCCATCCTTATCATTAAGAGGTGTATTCTTAGAGCCTGAACAACATAGCAAAACTCTTTCTCTACAAAAATAAATTTTAAAAAAATTAGCCGGGCATGGTGGTCCCAGCCCATAGCCCCAGCTGCTAGGAATGCTGAGGCAGGAAGATTGCTGAGACAAGGAGGCTGAAGCTGCAGTGAGCCATGATTGTGCCATTGCACTCCAGCCTGGATGACAGAGCAGACCCTGCCTCAGATAGTGGGGGGAAGAGGGAGAAACGGGGAGAGAGAGAGAAAGAAAGAAAGAGAAAGACATTCCCAATAAATTTTACTTTTTACATTTGATAATTGTTGATCAAGAACTACAGTATACTTAATTGTATGCTAATAATTGTCATGATAATTTAATCCAGAAGAAATTTTTTGACACATAGCATTTCGTGGTAACAAAAACCACTTTTTAATTTTTTTTGTTACAGATATATATAATGGGATAAGCAATGGATGATTCAAGTACAGTAGGATAAAATCCCATGGGGAAAGTGAAATGAAATTAGAAGTTCAAGGAAAATATTCTGATTTTTTTAAAAACCTTATTTGTGTCTTTTTAAATTTATGATGGAGAAAATCAAATCACCAATATTTATATTCCAGAAGATATATTTGAAAGGGTGTGGTAAAAGTTTAAACCATCATTATTTATAATAAACAAACAGTATGTTTTTGTTAAAAAATATTTAAACTTACAATGAAAAATTATAGATGTTAATGTAATATCTGCTTAATGTCCACTATGTATAAGGGAGAAACATAATTTTTGAAAAATCTTTTGAAGGTACTTGAGCAAAATGTTTGAAAGCCAGCCTCTGTCAAGTGGGATCAAGTATATAAAGTGTAGCACAGAGGTGTCTTCAGTTTAAGCCTGAGATATTTAAAGGCCTAAGACAGAGATTCTCAATCTGAGATCTCAGGGTTTGAGAAATCAATAATTTGAGAAATATTGTGTTTATGGTCATGAATACATTTTTTTGGCAGAGAGTACTGTTCTCAAAGATTCTCAAAGTTTAAAAAGAAATGACCAAAGTGTATAAGGTCTTAAGCCTCTTGACTTTGCTATTTTCATAATGGTTTCATTTGTATTGGTGGAATTGCTTCCAATACAAATAATTTTAGTTCAATTGTTTGTATATAAAATAATGCTACTTATGAAAAATTATAAAATAGACTAATTCTCCTTTTCTTTATCACCATCCTGAAACCTATTCTAGGACAATTTTTAAATTTCACTCCTTGCTTACTCAAAGGCCTTTACTTTTCCCTTTTTTTTTTTTTTTTTT